>NC_069002.1:22919043-22921346 GCF_001194135.2 Octopus bimaculoides
ATAGTTTTAGGGAAAAGAACCAAGGTTCATGGACTCATCGATGAAAATCCATTGATATATATATATATATATATGTATATCTATCTATCTATATGTATGTATGTATGTATGTATGTATGTATGTATGTATGTATGTCTTATTATTATTCAGTAAGCTGGCAGAATCATTAGCATGCTGGGTAGTTCATTTGTCTTTATGTTCCGAGTTCAAATTCCCTTGAGGTTGACTTTACCTTTTATTCTTTGGGGGTGGGGTGGGGGGTGGTGTGTGTGTGTGTGTGTGATAAAATAAATATGCTTCTTTCAGTTTCCAGCTACGAAATTCGCTTGTAATAGTTCAGTTGGCCCAGGTCTAAAATAGAAGGCATTTTCCTAAGGTGCCATGCAGTGGGACTGAACCTGAAATCATGTGACTGGGGAAGCAAAGTTATTAACCCCAAAACCATGCCTACATACATACATACATATACGCACACATATATATATTGTCATCATCATCATCATCATCATTGTTTAACGTCTGTTTTCTATGCTGGTATGGGTTGAACGGTTTGACTGAGGTCTGGAGAACCAGTAGCTGCACCAGGCTCCAATCTAATCTGGCAATGTTTCTATAGCTGGATGCCCCTCCTAATGCCAACTGCTCCTAGAGTGCAGTGGGTGCTTTCTACATGCTTCCAGCACAAGAGCCAGCCAGGCAGGCCTGGCATCGATCATGTTCGGATAGTGCTTTTTACATGCCACCGGCACAGGAGCCAGTCAGGGGGCACTGGCATCGACCACGTTTGGATGGCACTTTTTAAATGTCACACACACATACATATATATATATATATATATATATAGCAGAATGTAGCAGTAAAACAGGATACAATTTAACACAATATTAATTTAATATAGTATTCATATTGAGAATATATAACACTTTAGATATCACACACTTCCCCATACTAAATGAAGAATATCCACTACAGGCACCCCCCACCCATTGTATGCATTTCACACCATACATATTGCATAATAAACATATCATCGTTTATAAATCAGATCAATAACAATATCATATTATTATTGATATCAAAAATATTACACTCTTGCTATTATTATATTATTTATTTCACAACTATGGAAATTATTGATATCAATAGTCCAAATGTCACACTATTTATATCTGACAATAGACCTTCTTCATAATGTCATCTCTATAATGTTATTATTCAAAATGTGTTACTGATATCATGCTATCCAAAATGTCATATTGTTAGTCTAAATATCACTTTATTCACAGATTCTTTGTATCACATTGTTATCCCCGTGAGAAATGTTGAGTGATGGAAAATGGTGGAGGAAATTGTCATTTGTTTTTGTGTTTTGTTTTTCCTTTTCTTGTCATACAAAATTTCTATGTATGTGTATATTGGTGAAAGTGTGTATTTATAGGTCTGTGTAAAAATGTACATATCTGAATGTGTTTGTGCGAGCATGTGTGTGTGTATGTGTGTGAGTGTATTGTATCGTCTCCATTGGAATTGCTCCATTAGATGTGGATTGCTTTCAGTTGTAGCACTCAATACATAATATATGTGGAGTGTTTTTGGGTATTTCATATTACACACTCACACATGCATGCACATGCACATACACACACATGTACACACACACACACACACACACACACACGTATATATATATGTACAACAGTCTTCATTTCATTTCCATTTACCAAATCTGGTCATAAAGTTTCTGTTGACCTGAGGTTGTAGTAGAAGACACTTGTCCAAGATTGCATGGAGTGGGACTGAACCCATAATCAGCCAGGTGGGAAGTGTGTGTGTGTATGTGTGTACATGTATGTATATATATATTATCGTTCATAATAATTTTTCTATCGTCTTGGCTTAACAGCCCTCACCGTTTGTTTTTACTGTCTTGTTCTCACTAACACTTTCACCCTCCGCAAAAAATTCCAAATTTTATTTAATTTTCTTTGGGGGAAGGACTGTTCCAATGAAGTCGCATATTGTCCTTGCCTTCGAAACGTGGAGTAGATGGAACAGGGACAACTGACGAAGGGGTATACTCTTTATGTTGCATGTCTCATTTCTCTGTTTTTCGTTGTTTGAAAAAAGTTCGTTTTCTGTTTTCATCATTATGTTTTTGTTTCTCATTGTGTTTAACATTTTTTTTTATGTCCTGTACCCATATATGCATGTATGTATACATATAGATGTAGGTATGTACATATATGTATGGTTATATGCATATGTTTATATATTATTTATATTATTATATATATATATATA
>NC_069002.1:22921420-22921766 GCF_001194135.2 Octopus bimaculoides
TGTGTGTGTGTGTGTGTGTGTGTGTGTGTGTGTGGAGGCACAATGGCCCAGTGGTTAGGGCAGTGGACTTGTGGTTGGAGGATCACGGTTTCGATTCCCAGACCGGGCATTGTGAGTGTTTATTGAGTGAAAACACCTAAAGCTCCATGAGGATCCAGCAGGGGGTGGTGGCGACTCCTGTTGTACTCTTTCGCCCCAACTTTCTCTCACTCTTTCTTCCTGTTTCTTGAGTAACGCTGCTATGGACTGGCGTCCCGTCCAGCTGGGGGGTACACATACACCATAGAAGCCGGGAAACCGGGCCCATGAACCTGGCTAGGCTTTGAAAGGGTGATGTTTATTGTAT
>NC_069002.1:22921914-22922381 GCF_001194135.2 Octopus bimaculoides
TATATATATATATATATATATATATATATATATAATTGTTTAAGAGGACAACAAACATTAAGGCAAGGCAGACATCTCAAGTCATATACATTATTATTACTGGAACAAATTTTTCCAATAATAATGTATATGACTTGATATGTTTGCCTTGCTTTAATGTTTGTTGTCCTCTTTAACAATTACATATCGTCATCTTATTAATATATACCATTCTCATTTTCCCTATTTTTTTCCATTTGTCTCTGATGATGGAATATCCCATACTCGGGGATATCCAAGAAACAGCTGTAAGATTTTGAATTTCTTCCTATAATAATATTGTATACTTGACTTGAGATGTTTGCCTTTCCTTAATGTTTGCTGTCCTGTTTAACAATTATATATCCGCTGCATCAGACGTCTGCAATGGCTCCATAACTACCGTCTCAGCTATAACCTTGCAGCCCCAGTAATCCGTTACAGTACTT
>NC_069002.1:22922481-22923238 GCF_001194135.2 Octopus bimaculoides
TATATACACACACACACACACACACACATACATATGTGCCTAACTTGAATTCCTCTGTTATGGCCTGGAAGGGATTGAGGACTGAGCCTTGATGAACACCTACCTGTAAACCAAATTCTGCACTGTACTTGTGGTTAATCCTCACCTTACTGACAGCATCTCTGTACATGGTCTTTACAGCCTTCACAAGTCACTTGTCTATCCCTAGCCTCCTTGGCACCCACCATATACACACACATATACACACACACATATATATATATATATATGTGTATACAAATACCTAGATGCACATATATACATACACGCATGTATACATGTGCATTTATACATGTACACATGTATATAGATAGCTATGTAGTCAAACATATATAAATATGTCTATGTCATATATTATACAGACAAAGAATTCAACGAACATATAATCGTGCTAACATGTCAATAGCTAAAGACTAGAATTCTTTAATGTACTTAATGGTAAATAATGCCAAATATTTTCCCTGTTTTTGAAACATGATAGCATCTGTGTTTTTTAATTCTTTGAATTTTGATTTTTGCACAAGAAGTAAGTGGCAAAAAGTAGTCACAAAAAGTATCTTTGGAACCAGATCTAAATTAGATGAAAGAATTTTTTTTTCTGGAATAAAACCTGGAAAGCAATGAAAGCAGAAATTGAATATTACAAATTTCAAAGCAAAGAATAACTGAATGAAAGACAAAGAGAAGGAGAGAGAGAGAGAGAGAGAGAGAGAGAGAG
>NC_069002.1:22924038-22933646 GCF_001194135.2 Octopus bimaculoides
GCATACATAAATATATATATATATATTTATATATACATAAATGTGTGTGTGTATATATATATATATATATATATACACACATATATATATATATGCACACACACATACTTCTATTTTCATGTATTTCTATATATAGCTGTCTGTGTATACACTTATATATATGCAGTATATATATAAAATATTTGTATGTGTGCATATAAATGTATGTGTGTATACATATGTGTGTGTGTGTGTGTGAATGTTTATTTGTCTGTCTATATCTGTGTATTTTGTAAATTAAAAAGTAACCCTAATGTGTACTTTAGTGGAAGAAAAATGTGGGTGTATAGAAATGAGTGTGTATATTTATTTGGGAGAGAAAAGATTTATTAAAAGTAAACACAGAAAAAGATGCCGTTTAATGCTTTGAAGCCAAATTTGCTAATATCTTCATTTTACCTGAATCCCCAAGTGGTAACATCTCTACTCTAAATGAACAGCAAAAGCAAACCAATAAATCTGTATAAACATAAATGCTATGAATTATGGGTAATTTTTTCTCCTCCCTCCCCATCCTTACATTCATCCATCATAACTGATGCAGTATATGCACACACACATACATACACACACACACATATGCACACACACACATGTGTATGTATATGCATATATATGTGTATGTATATATATTTATATGCACATATGCGTATATATGTATGTATGTATGTATGTATCTATCTATCTATCTATCTATCTATATATGTATCTCTGTTTATATATGTATAATTATATGTCCTTGTGTATGTATATATATGTGGCTATGTATGTATATACATAAGTACATATATATGAGTTTATATATGTATATATATTTGAGTTTATATATGTATATACATATGTGTCTATATATATGTATGTATGTATATATGTATATATATATGTTTATATGTACGTGTGTATGAGTGTGTGTGTGTACAAGTCTATACATGTATATATATATAAACACATACATATATATATAAGATAGAATTCCTTTATTGATCAATTTGTCTATAATTTCGATATTCACATCAATTTGTTTACCCCCTGCAGACTTTGGTGAGTAAAAAAGAAGAATATAATAAAATTTAAGAAGAAAGTGATTTTATAGCTTAATCTTCTTACATCTGTAAATAAATATGAAAAAAAAAAAAGAATTAAAATTGTCTCTGGAAATCTTTCATAAAACCATAACAATCTTCATGAAACCTTGTCTTAGTGATTCTCTGTTTCTTTTGCCCATAATTTGTCATTTGTGATATTCTGACAAGAAGGCATTTTGTAAATTTTGCTTAAATTTCTGAGAAGGGAAATAATTGTTATTTTGCCCTGGTATATTTAGTCTAGTTTCCTTGTCTTGGTTATTACAGTCACTGCCTTCAGCTTATTGTACCCTCTGGCTTTCCTTGGGAATTATGTCATAAACTCATATGTTATATATAGATACAACATATATTGATATATTTTTTATATTATAAATATTATACTCTGATATATTCAAAGTAGCGTCCTCATCTTGATTGTTTTAGTCACAATATTTCAGCCATTGCACTTTCTACCCTTCATCAGTAATTATCCTCGTTACTGACTGATATATTGCAACCAGTGTCATTATTTTGGTTGTTATAATCATGTTGTTTTAACCCCCTTTTTTCTAGGCAACTGTTGTTTTTGGTTACAGATTCTGGAAGTGTGACCAATAAGAACAACAAGAGAATACAAAAACAATGGTAAAAATGTTACGAGCATAACACCCTGATTGAGAGCAAAAGTTCAAATGCATCAGTGTGATATAAGGCATTTTGCTTTTCTGGCTACCATTGTTGTGGTTATTACAATTATTATTGTTATTATTATTGTTATTATTATTATTATTATTATTATTATTATTATTATTATTATTATTATTATCATTATTATTATTATTATTATTATTATTATCATTATTATTATTATTATTATTTTATGTTTGACTTTTGTTTTGCATTTGTACAAGTTGGATCCAAGTCTCACCCAGAGACCTCAAGAGACAACAAGTTAGAAGTTCATGTAGGTGTTATGCCTAGGGTACCATATATTTGGATACCATATATTATTATTATTATTATTATTATTATTATTATTATTATTATTATCATCACTACTAATACTGATACTACTACTAGTTACAGCTCTTTGGTGTATTTCATTGTGTTTGTGTTTGTTTGTGTCCATACGAAATTTATTTCTTCCATATACCACTTATGACGGATAACATGAAGGATAATTCTTCATTTGTCCTGATATACTAATATCTGCAGGAATTAGAAACCTATAACTGCTATTATTTATACTTTAATTGTAATAATGGGAATATTTCAGAGCACCATTATAAAATGCAAGACAATATGAAACCAGTGGTATGAGACTAATAATTTAGCTCTCTGCATATGTATATATTGGTTTGTATATTTATAGCTTGTTTCCGACTATTTTATCTTTTTGTATTTTATTACATCCTCATTATTATCATTATTATCATACTATTATTATTATTATTAGCACCATAATGTCACTGAAGATTGGATCTTTGGATTTGCTCCTGATAAATGAACTCTTTTATCTCCAGTTGTTCCCTTAATGAAACTGGGATTAACTGGATAGAAAAAGAAAAAAAATATAACAAACATTTTTTTTATCAAAATATGAAAAAGTTAAATTTGAAGGATGAAGATTTTTCAGTTGAGGTGGGTGGGAGGAGAGTAAGAACATCTGAAACAAAATAAAACAAACCAAGAAAAAATACAAAAAAAAACCCCAAGGGAAAAGACCAATCATTTTAGTGATGGCTTCAACTCACATTCACTCTCTCATGCAGAGCTGAGTGTTGGGTCACATGACTGTACGAGTGTAATGACATTTTTATACACTGGCAACACCTACAGGCTGCCCCTCCTCACTGATCATTTGATCAACTACCTCCATCATAGCTGACCATGTCTACTAAACAAAAAGCGGCAACAACAACAACAACAACAATTATAACAAGAAAATGAACATTTATCGAAGTATAAACTTTGTGTGAAATTCTACAGAATTGGTTAGAACTGTTATTGGATCTGGACTATTTTTGGTTGTTTTAATAATTTCTCTGTGAGTGGAGTTTCATGGTAGAAAAAACAAAACAAAACAAAACAAAAAAAAAACAACAACGAAACAACAACAAAAATCCCAACAATTCTTCTTCTTCTCTCATATTTGTTTATGGTTAGCAATTACAATATTAATTATAATATTAATTAAATATTTTCAAACCTGATATTTCATTAGTTTTCATGATTGATTATACATTTGCCATCAGTCATTAACAAACAGTCATATATAGTCATGTTGATTGGTGTGTTTGGTTATTTACCACCTGAATGACCAGCAGTCCTTACTTATATGGTCATTAACATTGTGCTGTGTCCATCTCATGGCCCAGACCATCCAACATGACATAGGGATAAAGTCCACTGGAATTAGCAGCAATAATATGGTCAAATTGGTCAGAATCAGTTCCATAGAAAAGTTTCGTAGTGAGTTAAATTTTTGCTATAGAACTGCTGTACCAAGAACTACTTCACAGATGGAAAGGAAATCTTCATTGGTGCCTTTTAAGACTCAGTAGGTTTATGGAACTCATTGTGGTCAATAAACAACAGCAAGGATTTTTATTTTCACATTCGACCACTGTTGTGGCACCCTTGTCTGTTTTTAAGGAGTCCAAGTTTAAAAGAAGGAAATTTTCCCTGATCTAAATGTTTATGATAGGATGGATTTGTTTTCCCCTTTGATATCCTATTTCTTTTGAAATACACAGAATTTGTTTTAGTTACAAGATCTCAAAGACTGGACTTAATTTTAAGCTCTTCATTATCATTAAACAGATGAGAGACAAAAGTATCCTAACTTTCAGATTAGAAGAATGGTGTAGCTATCACAGGTAACTTTAACACAACAACCTGCTACACATTCATTACACATAGATTGGTAAGCGGTAATAATGTAGAATTATGGAGAAGACAACAATGATGACAATATCTGCAATAGATTTGAAATTCACAACACCTTCAGCCAGAAGTTGGCTATTTATTATTATTATTATTATTATTATTATTATTATTATTATTATTATAATATCTATAGGTTTAATTTTGTAAAAATCATCAAGTATGTGGAACATTCCTCAGACATAAATTAGACAAAGTGATATGAATGAAAAAAAACAAACTTTAAAAATTAATATATATACATATACAGACTCAGAGAAAAAAAAAACCCAATATAACACTAAAATCCTGCCTCCATCCCTCTAAACAATATAAAGAAAACTATTTAAAAAAAGCAACATTTCTCTTTGTCTTCTCTCAATAATTACTGGTATTATTGAGACATCATGCCATCATTTAGCAGGAAAAGTAGAATTTGAGATGTGATGATTTTGCATTTCTCATGTATATATAGCTGTATATGCGTATGTGTATGCTTACTTATAATTGTCCATTGAATCCATTAATAAAGATCTTCATTTATGGATTCTTTGATCATTTTAGATCCTAATCCTTGTCAAACTGCTCCTATCTCTGACAGGACATATGTATATATTTAATTAACAAAGCCAGTTATTACTCTTCATGCCTGTCTCACTTCTCTCTCTTTGTACCATTCAGTGTGTTTCGTCTGTCCTGTCCAACAATGAGACTTCCAACATGAATAGGAAATAGCAATGTGTTCTGTTTTTGAAGGCTTGATATTGCTCCTCTGTAAAATGGTCTTCAGCTGGTACTTGAACTTGCTCTTTTGAGCTTCCAACCAAATATTGGCCATGCTGCAGCAGCTCATAGGCTATCTTGCTAGAAGAACATACATCAAACATTCACAATATATGTCAGCTATCTCGTATCACTTCATCCAATAATACTGCTGTTGGTTCAACAGAGGACAGGTGTGTGTGTGTGTGCTTGCATGCATAATGATACCTTTTCAGGTGATTTAAAGAATATCATGGAAACATTTCGATGTTAGTCCTCAAGGATCATAATGTGTTGGCTCAGTATGCTCCATGTTACCACTCCTCCAAAGTTGAGGAATTTGGTCTCAGTTTCATGTTTTTCTGACATAACAATGGGGGTGGAGTTACTCTTGTGCTTCTCTGACATAGCAGTGTGGGGTGGGAGTACACACGTGCCAAGATAATCACCTTCAATCAAGATCTCTAAAGAAATGTCATCAGGTCTAAGAGTTTTTCTTTTCAAACATTGTCATGGCAGTGCTAACTTCAGCCAAGGCTGGTAGATCATCAAGATGGTAGATGATGGACATTTTCTTACAAAATTCCTTCATGACTGCTAGATATCCTGGTTTAGGAATTGGTTAAATGTTCTCAGTGTTTTGCTATTGTTGACTAATCTTTCAGTATTGGCCACCTGATGATGGGAATGGTGCTATGAAACAAGTTCCAGGGCTGTAGAGTGTCTTTATAGCATCATAGGAATTGTGCGTATCATGCATGTCTGGATTTCTTGTGCTTTTTGCAATTCAACCTCTATGATATAACCTCATGTATACGAACATATTTATAAGTTTATATATATATATATATATATATACACATATATATATATATAATTGTTTTTCTGGAGTAGTGGATCTTGAAGCACATAAAGCTATTGATTACATTTAAATATTGACTTGAAAAATCCTTTTGGATAGAAGAAGCTGAAGGCTGCCCATGGGACTCAAACTCACATTTCTTGTTGACATAATTATTTTACCATTGGACCAAACCAATCCTTCATAAGCAATCCTTTATATATATATATATATATATATATATATATATATATATATATATATATATATCTCAAAATCACTGACATGGCCGATGACAGTACCGCCTGTAGTAGTAGTTGTAGTAACAGATTTAGTAGTAGTTGTAGTCATAGTAATAATATCTATTTTTAGGTGAATAAGATCTATCATGAGGCTAGAGTTTATCCTGGTTTTTATGGCATAAAGGTGATTGAAGGTACAACCCACTCCTTCTGAATGGGACACCAGTCATTCACAGAGTTAACTCACCAGCTGTTGTTTGTACATGTTTCCAGGTAAGTGAAATGGAGCAACATGAACTGAAATGTATTACCCAAGAATACAACATGCCAGCTAGTCTGAGAAATGAAACTATGACCCTATGATTGTGAACCCAACATCTCTTACCTCTGTGTACCTTCAGTAGTAAATACTGCTGATAGTAATTCTTTCTACTAAAGGCATAAAGCATGAGATTTTAATTGAGGGGTAAGTTGATTACATTGACCCCAGTACTCAACTGGTACTTATTTTATCAACCTCCAAAAAATTAAAAGCAAAGTTGACCTTGGTTTTATTTGAACTCAAAACATAAAGTTGGAAGAAATGCTTCTAAGCATAATAGGCAAAATGCTTAGAAGCATTTCTTCCAACTTCACTGCCTTAATAATAATAATAATAATAATAATAATAATAATTTCTACTGGAACTACAAGGCCTCAAATTTGGGGGAAGGGATTAAGTCAATTGCATTGACCTCAGTACGTAACTGGTACTTATTTTATCAACCCCGAAAGGATGAAAGACACCACCATAATAATAATAATAATAATAATAATAATATTAATAATAATAATAATAATAATATTATGTAGTGTTTGTATCGACAACAGTAGTGATTGTAGTATCACAGTAGGAATAATAGCTACGGCTCAGTTCCTGACAAGGTTGACAAGAATTAGTAGTAACATAAAATTAGTAATTTTTGCAGTAGTGATAGTGATGATGATGATGATGATGATGCTGACCATGTGACAGATGTTATTCTCTTCATGCATATTAATTAGATGAAACTGATAATTACATTTCACTAATATTAAATACTGTTGATGGTGGGTATACTGTGACTGATTGGATGTCTCTACAGTTTTGTTGAGGTTGGGAATTTCAAGGGTTTCACTTCTACAGTTATCATCATCATCATCATCATCATCATCATCATCATTATCATCATTATCATTGATTATAATGACAGTCCAATTCAATCTGCATGATAATGTTTCACAAATTTTCACACTTACTTTATGGGTTAATTAAGATAGTTAATTAAGGGTTGAAGAAGCTGAGGTCTGAGAGCTGCATCCAGAATTTTGCAGAGCATTGTTCTTTATTTTTCATTTATGTTATCATCATCATTGTCATCTTTATCATCATCATTATCATCAGCATCATTGTCTTCATCATAATCACCATCATCATCATCATCATCATCATCATCATCATCATCATCATCATCATCATCATCATCATCATCATCATCATCATCATCATCACCACCACCACCACCATCATCATCATCATCATCATCGTGAGTATTTTTACTCCAGCTTTCCTTGCTGTCATGGGTTGGACAGGTTGTTATGATCCAAATCCTTTCCTATCAGGAGTTTATGCTCTTCTAGACAGATGTTTGTACATCTCATCAAACTTGTTACACAAATTAAATCTCTCAGCTGGCTGTAGGTGTGGCTGTGTGGTGAAGTAGTTTGTTTCCCAACCATGAGGTTTTGGGATCAATCCTACTGCATGTGGCACCTTGGGCAAGCGTTTTCTACTATAACCCTGGGCTGACCAAAGCCTTGTGAGTGGATTTGATTGACAGAAACTGAAAGAAGCCTGTGTGAATATACATGTGTGTGTGTGTGTGTGTGTGTGTGTGTGTGCATGCATGTGAGTGTGTGTGAATCCTTGTCCATGATTGTTGTAAACAAGTGTCACCAACATATAAGCTGTGTATTTTGTTTCAAATCTTCCATGAAAAAACATGTCCAGTTGAAGGGAAACTTACTTGGAAACAGATGAGGATTGGCACCAATAAGGGCAGCTAGCAGCAGAAAATTTGCCTCAGGGAGTTTCATGAGACCTATGCAGGCATGGAAAAGTGGATGTTAAAAGGATGGTGATAACAATGATTACACTGCAGTCTTTTAGAATTTGAACACAACTCATGGACCTTATTATTAGCTTTGAGGGTCCCCAGAGATTTGTGGGTTCCTTGTTGGAACCATAATTCTCATGTTTTGGTATGAACTAGCTAAGAAGGTAATTCCTCCCAGAAAGGACACTAAGCTGTCCCACACAATATTACCTGGGCATTTAGTATCTAATTTTAGATGAAATGAGGCCATAGAATTAATTCCTAAACATCATATTTTCCAAGGAATTTTTCTTCTTTCTAAAATTTAGAGTTGCATGAAAATTTAGAATTTTTTAGTGATTTTTTTGTAGCTGATTATAAAAAAATATTAGAAACTAAGGTTTTTTTCTCTGTCTCGACCACAAGAAGTTAAACTAGTAATGAAAGGAGTTGTTTTTCTCCTGTATGGTTCCTGTCCTTGGAATAATGTCTTGTTAGAATGTATGATGCAGTGTGTGGTTTTGCAGTTTCTCATTGTTACCCAAATAGATTTTGGATATACTGTGCAGCACCACCTAAAACTACAAGAAAATACGTGAAGTGGATTTGAACTCAAATACTTTGAGTTAGTAACTCTGCAGCTATTCTGCTTTTCCTTGAGTGTATCTATAACATGCAGGCCACTGATTGAATATTGGGGAGTAACAGATCCCTAGGGGCCCAACACAACAAGAAACAGATTGACAAGGTTGATAGAGGAGCAAGATTGAATTACTCTTCCACTCCAAGGCAACCTCGTTTGTTTCGTTATGCATGTTGTGAAAATAATTAAGACAATTTATGAATGAGAATTTGAAGAGGTTTCTGTATAATGTGGCAGCTGGATTGAACACACACTCTATTTAGAAAATCAAACTTGAAACAGAATGTGCTTTATATATCTGGTGCTTTAAAAAAAGTTGTTTTTAGTCTTTGCAATATCTTTGGACATTTTACATGTTTCTGATGGTTATTTTGCAAGAACTTGATAAAGGACAACTTACTTTTGATTTTCGTGTAAATTGCTTTCTACCAAGGTTGTTTAGTACTAGAATGTACTTAAGTATTTTGCATCTTAATAGCTCTTTTTAACTTTCTATACAACCAGACATGAAACGTTTTTAATCTTTTGAAAGATTCAGTAAAAGTTGTGATTCATCAGAAGAACAATGATGTAAGTTTCCTTGTTAATTTTCTGTTCTTGAAGTAACTGATCGCATTTCTTTTGTATCTAGACAAGATTACGCTATGCTACTTGCTAAAATATAGCGACACAAGATATTTTAGCAACAGTGTCAGAGATTGCTAGTCTATTGTTCTTATCTACTGTGTTAACACAAAAATAGTTGCGGTTTATAGTTTGCAAATTTCAAACTCAGAATATATTTCTTTTGAGAAATGTTAATAAGTAATATTCCAGTAACATTCCTAAACAGCTCACTTTGGCATTGGAGGCTTGCACCAACTTCACATTTTAACAACCTACCCCTCTCTATTCTTATTGGTGAATTCCTGTTTTGTTATCTATAATTAAATGCCTGTTTTGATGTATTTGAAACACACGAAACAAACGAAAAAG
>NC_069002.1:22933664-22940627 GCF_001194135.2 Octopus bimaculoides
CCCCCCCCCCGAAAAAACCCCCCACAAAAGCAAAAACAGGAGCGAAATGCAAACTATGAGAGTTGAAAATATAGTTTTGATGTACTTGGAGGATTATAATGTATTTAGGATAAGTTAGTTCCCATCTTGTAATCTTACATTCCATATCTGTCCATCCAACACCTCCATTTTAAGACTTCAGTACGAGACATATGAAGAATTTATCAAAGAGGAAAAGCACTAAATAAATAAAGATGTCATAGTAATACACCCCCTCTCTCTCTTTGTATATATATATATATATATAGATATATATATATATATATATATGTATATATATATATATGTATACACATATACATACATATGTATTAAATTATATGAGAATTTTGTCAAAGCTCTGTCACTGCATTTTAAATATACTTTTATATGTATATACACATAGTTGCGTGTGTGTGTGTAAAGATGGAAATGTAGTATATGCAGTAATATATCATCATTTATGTGTTCCAAGTAATTAATTTCAAACATAAATAGAATATTGAGTTGAAATAAGAGGCAAGATAATAATAGTATGGCATATCTATGAACTGCTACCCTTGAGGTTTCAGTATATATGTACATATGTATGTACGTATGTATGTACATATGTATGTGTGTATGTATGTGTGTATGTACATACGCACGTTCGTTCATTTGTTCGTTCACGCACACACACATATATATGTGAATGGCATGTACATGCACATGTAGATATATATACTTAAACACACACATACACCTAATATATATGAGGGTGTATTTCTAAGTGCACACACACACACACACACACACACACATGTATGCACACATACATATATTTCTATATTTCTGACACACCTTCATTGTTTGATGAGCTGGTTTTGGTGAAACTTCAAAGTCACAATAATTCTCTCTATGTAGTGTATATATATATATATATATATATATATATATATAAAACACTTTATACTTGTTGATATGTGTGTATCATAATTAATTTGGTTCAGAGTGAACTTTCACATTTAGTACTCAATACATTGTGTAAGTATAGAGTGTTATATTAATTTATTTAGAACTTGGCACAGCGGTAATTTCAACTGACAAAGTATTAACAAGTTCATGTACATATATGTATATGTGTATATACATATGTATGTGTTTATATGTGTGTGTATGTGTTTGTGTATGTATGCTGTTTTATATATATATATATATATATCATTGTCATCATCATTTAATGTCCATTTTCCATGCTGGCATGGGTTGGATGGTGTGACCAGAGCTGGAAAGCTGGACTAGGTTTCACTCTGATTTGGCTTGGTTTCTGCAGTTGGATACCCTCCCTAATGCCAACCACTTTATTGAGTTGGCATGGGTGCTTTTTCCATGGACCAGTGCACACACACACACACACACACACACACACACACACACACACACACACACACATCAATAAAAAAAAACACATCAATGATAATAAAAAGGATTATTACAAAGTAGCTTAGCATTACCGTTAATTCCTTTTTATACAGCTTCAAATAGACCTACACATGTTTCTACTGCATCAATTAGTATCAGTTGAAATTGCAACCTGACTATAATACCCGTGCAGTTTCTTCATGGTCTTCACTTTAATATCCCTTGATTTTACTGTTTAAAATTTTTCATTTATCAACACTGCATTGTATGATGTAGAGTTGTTTGTTACTTTAGACATGAACTACCTTCAATTCAAGTTTTTCACTTATAGCCTGTTATTTTAAAACATTCTGTTGTTTAAATGTTAATTGCTCATTAATGCTGAGCAAAGGCGAATTTTCTTACATGTATAGGAATAAAATGCTTTTGATAGTATACAGATTAGTATATTAGTAATGATAATAATGTTAGTCAGAAGTGAAGGAATTAATACAGAAAGTTTTTCAAATTTTTCAATGAAATGAAATATAATGGAATGAAAAAGTAAAATAAACTAAACTACGTTATTTTAGAATTTTTCATTTATTTCCTTTTATATCATTACATTTTTCTCCTCAGAAAATTTGAATATTTCTATACTTACATATAAATAGGCTAAGGAACAATTCCATCATTTCTTCTGACCAACCTTATTATTATCACCAACACACACACACACACACACACACACACACACACACACACACACGCGCGCGCGTGCTTATGTATGTGTGTATTATCCCAACCAACTCTGTCATGCCTGTTATGTTTATATATGGCAGAAATTTTGTTAGGGTTTTCTAACAATGTTCCTTATAACAAAATATATTCAATCACTGTTATGTCTTCATAACATTAGCGATAGTAATCGCTAATGTAAATTGTTTTTGCAACAGCATTATCAACAGTAGAACATAGTTTGTACTTTAATCCTATTTATAGTCAGTTGTGGATCACATGTGTAATGTCTCCCACATTATAATGACATAACTCCTACTATTAGTCATATCTTGGAATTTGAATTGTTTTTGCATTTCTTTTGGTTGTTAGATATTTTGTTGCCATCCCCTGTTGTCATGGTGATGGAGTTAAGAGAGCTAACACTTCTGCTGATATTGTCACTAGTCTCCAGCTTATGGACGTATACACACACCTATAAAGTTTTGTTGGTCTTTGTTAAAGTGGAGTTGTCCAGCATTTTTGTATGAAGAGGCTGTTCTCTTGAATGGAGTTTTAAACTGTATGACCCTTGCAATGATTGTAGAGAAATAATACTAAAAGAAAAAAAAGAAAAATGCAGTCATTTTGTTGTGAGCAACCATCAACCTTTCGAATTTTAAGCAACTCTTGCAGATTTTTATTGTCTTAGATATTATGATGGTCTGTGGCAGACCAATCATGCAGTTATGATTTTTTTAGTCTAAAGTCCAAGTTGATCCAGATGTGTTGGTATAAATCCTGTCACTCTGATAATCATGGTTATAAACTTGAAAGAATATTCCAAGGACAGGATTTCTAGATTTCTCATCATTTCACAGATATCTTGCTTGTCTTGTATTTATCTTGTTACATTGATGTTAAATGGGGGAACTGATTTTTCACATTGCAGCATATTCACATTTCATAATCCCAAAGTACAATACCAGGTGAAATGTGTTTAGATTAGCTGTTTCTATTCTTAGATTCCATAAATTTTCTCTCGATTCATCTGTCCTAATATGCCCAGTATTATCTGCTGTTATTTTTCTTTCTCAATTTATCCCATCTCATCCTGGCTACTACATCATGGCTTCTGAGAATGTAGCATGTGGACAACATTTTAGCTATAATGTTGCTCAGGTTTTCAGTTTTTTGTCTGTGTAACCTTAATTTATTGACAGATGACATTTTCTGCCTTTTGTGTGTGGGATATCTTGGGGTGTGGGATATCTTGTTCCTGGACTTCATTGTGGTAAACTTCAAAGTGAGAAGTTAAGACATGTTATTCCATGCAAGATCTGTAAGATAGTGTACCTCTTCTGTGGTGAGGTCCATGGACTACCTTCTCAGTGAAATGCTTTACTTTTTATTATTTTGTTGTGTATATATATGTGTGTGCATGTATATATATTCATATATATATGTGAACGTGTGTGCATAGATTGGTATGTATATATGTTTATAGATGGATGTACACACACACACACACACACATCATATGACTGGGCAAATTTTTCAACTGAGAGAGAATGTGAAAGAGAAATGCATGTGATGAAACAATAATGTTTCAAATAAATAAGCAATAAAAAATACACATAATGAGGTGAGATGTGGGTTAGATTTATAGTTGATGGGGTTAATAATAATAATAATAATAATAATAATAATAATAATAATAATAATAATAGTAATAATGATATTAATAATAATAATATTAATAATAAGATTTATTAATAATTAGAGGACACATATTCTAGGCAAATTTTTGATTGAAAAATCACCAATAGTAGTAGTTTTGATGGCAATAATAAAAATAATAATGGTTTCAAATTTTGTCACAAGGGCAGCCATTTTGGGGGAGGGGATGTGTTGATTACATCAACCCCAGTGTTCAACTGGTACTTTATTTATCAACCCTGAAAGGATTAAAGGCAGAATTTGAACTCAGAACATAAAGACAGACAAAACACCACTAAGCATTTTGCCCATTGTGCTAATGATTCTTCCAGCTCGCAGCCTTAAATAATAATAATAATAATAATAATAATAATAATTCTTTCTATTGGAAGCACAAGGCCTCGAATTTGGGGGTAGGGATTAAGTCGATTACATCGACCCCAGTGCATAACTGGTACTTATTTAATCGGCCCTGAAAAGATGACAGGCAAAGCTGACCTCGGCAGAATTTGAACTCAGAATGTAGCAGCAGATGAAATACCATTAAGCATTTTGCCTGGTGTGCTAGTGATTCTGCCATTCACAGCCTTAAATAATAATAATAATAATAATAATAATAATAATAATAATAATAGTAATAATAATATTAATAATAATAATGATAATAATAATAATGATGATAATAATAATGTTGATGATGATAACAATAAACAATGTTGAAAATGCTAATTATACAACTGATGATAATATTTATAATTATAACAAGATACATATTGCTTGATAGCAAGTAATTTATCAAGAATCACAGAAATACAATTATGTGTGTGTGTGTGTGTGTGTGTGTGTGTGTGAGCATGCATGCATGTATACATACGTATATGTATATCTGTGTCCTTGTGTGTATTCACCAACACAAAAGTATAGAATTCATGATAAAAGGTCAAAATAAGTTATAATGTACCTTGTTAGCTATATTTTAGGTATAAATACACACACACACACACACACACATGTATGTTGTGTGAATGTAAAATTGTGTATGTGTTTGTATTTATGCATAAATGTGTGTGTGTGTCTGTGAGTAAATATATATATATATATATGTGTATATTTGTGTGTACATATATATATATATATATATATATATATATCATTGTATATATGTGTATGCCTCTATATGTGTATACCCACACACACACACAGATTTCTTGGCAAGAACAGTGGAATTGTTGCAGGTGACGTTAATGGACAGAAAAATTTGGAAAAGAACACAACACCAACAATCAAAAGTAGAATCCAAATTGCACACGCACTTACACATACACACACGCGTGCACACTCATTTATATATATACTTATACACATATGTTAAACCTTAAGTTTTGACTACAAAATCTAACACTTAAAACAGACATCAACTTGTAAATATTTAATTTATGCAAATTATGGTTCGTCTGCAGTTATTAATTTATCAACTAGAAGAGGAAAAACAACCCAGACATTAAAAAAATGAAAATTTGAATGTAATGTCTTTGTGCCATTTGTAGTTTATTTCTTCCTTATTGTATAAATTTGAAAGATTTATCCCTCAATTATTGGTTTAATTGCAAAAAATCATTTTTTTTTCATTTGAAAAACCCTCCCAATTCAACCATTTACACAAGTAAAAGTCTCCATTTCCTTTATACATTTACTTGTTTTTGTCATTGGACTGTGGCCATGCTGGAGCATCCGCTTTTTTGGATGGATATAATCGACTCTATTGATCCCAGTGTTTATTTTATTGGCCCTGGATGGATGAAAGTAGAAAGTGAAGTTTACTTGGCTAGGATGAGAACTCAAGAGACATAAATAAACATGACAATGTATTTGGTCTGGCACTCAACTGATTCTGCTATCCACACTTTCATTTGGTTGTCTTAAACTTGTGTAACCAAAACTTAAGGTTTGCCTGTACATGGTTGTATAAAATATACATGACATTTGTCTATAAAAGACATAATCTTTGCATATAAATGCCTGCGGTAAACATACATAACATTTACCTATAAATACCTAATTAAAATATAACATTTGCCTATACATGTCTAGAGAAAACATACATAAGATTTACTTATAAATTCCTGTATAAAAGAGATAGTATTTGCCTATAAATATCTGTTGAAAACTACACGTAACATTTACCTATATCTACCTATATAAAACATAACAGCTGTCTATACATGTCCATAAAAAACACATACCATTTACCTATACATGCCAATATAAAAGATAAATTTGCTTGTACATACCTATATAAATCATATTTAACATTTACTTATACATGTCTATATAAAACACACTTATGAACATTTTAAAAAAAGAGAAAGAAGAGGTTAACTTTTTTTACTGAGCATTTACAATTAAAGAATACACATACATGACAAATTCAATTTGGAACCCCCCACCTAAACAAACAGAAGTATGAATGAAATTACATGTCATGTAGAACGAAAAAAAATATGCATGGATAATTAAAAACTCTGGTAATGAAATTTTAATTTCATTATTTTTGTTCCTTTTTGCTTCAGTTCCAGTTTATTTGTTTATTTTTTTTGTGTGGAGAAGCATTTCATTTCTTGTATTTCAAACGATGTTTAGGTCATTCAGTTGATCTTTGAAATATTCTATTTGTAATTATGTCTCTTGTTGGGAATATTTTAATCAATTATATTATATTTTCTTCTACATTTGGAGACAACAGTTATTCTCATTCTTCTTTATTTTTTGGTTGAGTTTTTCATTCTTTTTTTTTGCTGTTTGTTTTCTTCTTCTGTTTTTAAAATAAATGTTTTTTGAAGGAAATGATGAGTGCTGTTGGAAAATTATGCATTTTACATACATGTCACATACAGCCTGCAATGTCATTTATTTGTTAATTTTTAATTTTTTTTTTTAAATTGTTATTCTCCTTCATGGACTTGAAGAAATGTTTTCGTCGATTACATTGTAATGGTGGCAAAAAAAAGTAGAAAAAAACAAAACTAAAAACCCAAAAGAATTAAGAAAAAAAATCCAAACAATTTTTCTGATTTGTCCAAACATTTAGTTGTTGCACATGTTTTTAAAAAGTCCACACATACATACTAC
>NC_069002.1:22940721-22944486 GCF_001194135.2 Octopus bimaculoides
ACACACACACACACACACACACACACACACACACACACACACATATGCACTTAGACATGCATACAAGCACAAATTCAAAAATGTGTAAGTTCCTAGTTGAACATATATACACACATATATATTATGATATATTGTTGGAATAGAAATCAGTTATTATTTTATAGACAGATGTCAAATGTTAAGAGAAACAGTAGCTATCTACACTGGCCCAAAAACAACGCCAAAAAAAAAAATTCTTTTTTAAAAATCATATATGCTTCTGTGTGTCTTTATGTGTATGAATTCAATATATATATATATGTGTTGATAATGTAGACATACTTGCATTCAATTATTATTATCATTATTTTAAGCATTGTTATGTCACCAACAAGTCTTTAGATTCACTTAAGCCATTTTCTCTGACTAAATCATTGATTACACTCCCCTTCTAACCTTTTCTTCACCTGCACCTCTTAAGCTATTAACAAAATTTTCTCTTTTTTTTTTGTGCTGGAATTTGGTCTATAGCAAGTAAGAGGTGCCAAACTTCTCAAACAAACATTTCAAGATTGAACAATTTTGAGATAAAGGATTTTATTTTCCTAAAAGTCTGAATATCTGGGATGGGTGTGGTTTGCAGTTTATTGTATTTTGGGGAAATTTATTTACCTTGACTTTAGAAAGTAATTTTTTCTTATATTTGCATAAAATAGATCTATGGTTATCATCAGGTGTCTTATTCTTGGATATGTATATTATATTGAATGGGATTTACATTTTATTATACTTAGTTTAAAAATAAAGCTTTCTAGTTTGAATGGAGTTACAGTCTGGTTCTACATATATATCTAGGAATAAAGTGGCTGATGTGAAGATGAGACTGATCGAAGCCTACTGCTTTACATCAAAACAGATATACACAAGCATGTAAATCTGTTTTGATATCAAAACAGATAAACATGTTCATATACATGGCTATGATGTGCAGGTTTTGATCAAAACAGCTGAAAGTATATTGGTTTCTGACATAAGCACAAGGCCTTATATTTTAGAAGAAAAGATATGGTCTGTTATATTGACCCCACCCCCTTAACGTGACTAGTACTATTTTTTATCAATCCCAGAAGAATGTAAGACAAAGTTGATCCTAGCAGAATTTGAACTTAGAACCTAGAGAACCATAACAAAATACCACAAGGTATTTTGTTTGATACTTTTACAAATCTGCCAGCCCACTGTCACAAAACCTTTCATCTGTACAAATGAGATAAACAGATTAAGTATAATATCTAACTGTCTCATTAATCACATTACTGTAATTAACTAAATGTATCTATCTGTAATTAACCAGTTATAATATTTATATGTCCCACTCACTGCATTAATGCAATTAGATTAATTACTTAATGAGGTTTCTCAATCAGTGGTGTGTTCAACAATACAGAAGTTGCCTATTGGCTTCAGGTAGAAGAGGAATAGAGCCACCTGATTTCTGATGATGAGAAAATTGGTAATCTACTTTATAAACTTCAGGGGAAAGAAAAGGAATGGAAGTAGTGACATGCATGCCATTCCCAAGAAGAGCATTAATTGTGTGCGTGAAAAAAAGGAAGAAAGGAAGAAAAGAATGTATGAGAGTAGAGATGAAGGCTTGGTCAGGGGTGAGATGATGTCTTGCTGGGAGTTTATTGATTAAGTCAATTGTGCATGTTGATTCTATTTTAAATACTTTTCACAGACTTTATCAAAGCTTTGAAGTTTAAGAATTTATTAATAATACCCCCACCGCCTCACATTTTTATTTCAATTTTTTTTCCTTTTTGTGTTTTATTCTAATAATTTTTTTTCTTTTATTATTATTATTTATCTCTATTCTAATTAAGAAGCTTATTACAGCATACTTTATCACAGCCGAAATATCACAATAGAGCCATGACTAACTAACTACTACTACTACTACTACTACTACTACTACTACTACTACTACTACTAATAATTATAATGATTATTATTATTATTATTATTATTATTATTATTATTATTATTATTATTATACAAAGAGAAGCAAACCACTGTAACATGGAGCATTTTACTTTTTCTTTTTTCTATCATTTACATGGTTATTCCAAGTTTGGATAAAATAAGGATTTCTAATTTTGACATAATGCTACGAATATGTAAAGAATGTTTATAATTGGTTGAATCCAATCCAGAATGTGCAAAGCCAGCAGTAATTCTATCAAAGTATGGAAGGGTGAAAGGCAGTCGACCATTGGTTGGTCTTGTACTCAGTATCGTCAAAGAACATTGGTAAATATCGCAATGTGTTTCACCTGATACTCCAACACTTTTGACTACTACTACTACTACTACTACTACTACTACTACTACTACTACTATCAACACGTGATTTATAATATCTTTCATTGGCTATAATCGAATGAATTGTTTGTGGTATCTGAGTTGAACTTAAATCATTGTTGAACTGTTTCATAAATAAATAATTATAGTAATAATAATAATAATCCTTGCTACTAAAGCTGCAAGACCTGAAATGTTTGGGTAGGAAACTGGTTGGTTACATCAACTCCCAGTGCTTCACTGGTGCTTAATTTATCGACCCTGAAAGGATGAAAGGCAAAGTCAGCTTTGGCAGAATTTGAACTCAGAATGTAAAGATGGATGAAGTGCTGCTAAGCATTTTTGCCTGGCATGTTAACAACTTTACCAGCTCACTGCCATAATAATATTAACAATAATGATAATAATAATAATAATGAGAATACTAAAAATGAACCTGACTACTCAAAAATTTAAGTGAAAAAACAGGAAAAAGAATCCAGAATCCTTGTCCAGTACCGGATCGATCCTAAAATCTAATCAGTTCATGCCAGTCAGGAGGCCAAACATCCCTGAAAGTTTCATCTGAATCCATCCAGTGGTTCTTGAGATATCTTGTCCATCGACAAACAAACGCGACTGTAAACAATGCCTCTGCCTTCGCTAAGGCAGAGGTAATAATAATGATAATAATAATAATGATAATAATAATAATGGTAATAATAATAATAATAATAATAATAATAATAATAATAATGAATCTTTCTATTATAGGCACAAAGCCTGAAATTCTGGGGAAGGGTACTAGTCAGTTACATCAGCCCTAGTGCACAACTGGTACTTACATTATTGACTCTGAAAGGTTGAAAGGGAAAGTTGAATTTGGACCGAAAATGTAAAGATGGCCGAAATGCCACTTCACAAGTTATCTAGTGTGTTAAGGTTTCTGCCAGCTGGCTGCTTTAATAATAATAATAATAATAATAATAATAATAATAATAATAATAATAATAATGGTGATGATGATGATGGTTTCAAATTTTGGCACTTGGCCAACAGTTTCAGGGGAGAGGTAAGTTGATTATATCGACCCCAGTGTTCAACTGGTACTTATTTTATCAACCCTGAGATGATGATAAAGCCAACATCAGCAGAATTTGAACTCAGAGCATGAAGACAGATGAAATACCACTAAGCATTTTGCCCAGCATGCTACTGATTCTGCCAGCTCGAGTGAGAAGTGGAAAGAAGACAATGAAAACTGCAAAATAAATGAAGGAATTGGTGCAGAAATGGGCAAGTGGGGATCAATCTGCATGCACACAAAAAACCTCCTTCCCTCATACATACTTATGTGTGTATATACATACATACATATATATATATATATATATATATATATATAATATACATACACACATAAATATATATATGTATATATAT
>NC_069002.1:22944496-22947108 GCF_001194135.2 Octopus bimaculoides
CACCCATGCTAGTATGGAAGGTGGACATTAAACGATAATAATGATGATTATATATATATATATACATACATGTTTTATGCATATGTATGTGTGTATATCTATGTAATTTTGGCAATCTTTAAAAATGATCTACAGTTTGCTTGAGTGATGGGCCAAAAAGTGCTGTGGGTAGGTTATAGAGTTAGAGGGAGGGTCGTGGTGGTATTTCAGGAAATTGTAGTGCCAGCAGTATTGGTAGTGGTGGTATTTTAGGTAGCGGTAGTGGTAGCAGCATTTGCAGTGGTAGTGTTTTATGAAATGGTAGTGGAAGCCAGTGTTGTAGTAAACAACTATTTTCAAGCTAATGGCCATCTATATAATTTTGTTTTTGTTAAAACAATAAACAATGACAGCAGCAGCAATAACAACAACAATGGAATAACAAGAACAATAATAACTGAATGAAACAACAACAACCACATAAAACAACAACAATAAAAACTCAAAAAAGTGAATGATAGCAGAAATTGTTGATAAATGGCATTGAATATAAGAGTGACAAGAATCTTAAATGTTTGCTTCAGGTATTCAAATCCTCATAGAACTCACAACTGATAACTAATAATCATATCTAATGCCAATAATGGTCTTCTCTTTTATTGTTTCTCTTAGATTCTTCTCTCAGCTAGAAATGAAATAGAGATTTGATTTTTTTTTCACCTGCTTTTTTCTTTCAATGTTTTTATCTACTTATCTTTTCTTGTTTTTTTGTTTCCTTGGCGTGTTTCATTTCAAAACGTTATTCTATTGTCAGACATTTGTTTGCTCTTGTGACAGTTTGTTAGAATTTAGAATATCAAGTTTTCTTTGAGATGTCTATTCCATACAGTTAAAGAATGTCTCTAGTATAGATTTTCTTTGATTTGAAAGGGGCACTTGCTTTGGAATGAATGTGTTTTTTTCATGTTTTTACTTTTTATTATTATTATTTCTGTTAAATCAATTTGAAATACCAATATTATTATTATTATTATTATTATTATTATTATTATTATTATTATTAATTTTGGAAGAGCTGTGTGTGTTCATATAATATGCCTCACATTGACAAGATAAATATACTTCTGTATAAATAGTTAATTGTTTGATCATATATAGTTTTACATTAATGCCTTGATTAGTGCTATTTTGTTTGGTGCTCCCCCATTTAGTGCTGGTTTACTGTGGTGCTTTTTTTTACTTGGAGACAATATTTTCAGTGGAGTGACATCACTTCATTAGAATAATGGTATGCTGATATATAAGGAACTATGATTAATACTCATGCTTACTCCAAGACAATTTTTTTCCAACATGAATGGAAAATAGTCAAGTGCTGGAAATTCATTTCAAGTGCTGAAGAAAAGCATGACACTTGATGTGAAACTTTAGGAATTGGTGTGTGTGTGTGTACCGTGGTGTGGTGGTGAGGGGGTTGATTGGAAGCTGCTAAATGTCAGGGAGTGAATGTTGCTAATTCTTTAACTTTGACCACACCAGTGATGAGGACCATCATGACAAATGAGAAAATTTTAAAGCTTCTGTTCTGTCAATCTCACTGTTTTTAACAAATGATGACTTGTTCAAGGAGTAAAAGTTTTGAAGTTCAGTGGACAAAGAATCTTTAAACTGGCTTTCTAATTTTATTGTGACTTTAAATCCCAATATATAGTATTTTATTGTGTGAGGTTATTTAAAGTTATGTACTTGGAAGAAGTTGAGATAGAGAGTGCCTGCTACTTCATTTGCATCACTCTTGAAAATAACCTATTAAACTTGTTATTCAATCATATGTCATAATGGTTCTGTACAACACTATTTCATTTAGCACTGCATTTTTAAGGGACATATCTGTAGTTGAAACTGTGGTAAATATCATTCAATCAATGATCAATTATATTGACCCTTAACCATGCAGTGTTCTACATCTCATTTTCTGCTTCAAAGAAATTATTAATCGCTGAAAAGTTTGACTCCCAAAGATGAAATATAAGAATTAATATAATCATATAATTATATTTATTTAACAAATATAATTATATAATTATATTTATATGCCAAATATAATTTCAAAAGATTTTTTTGATAATTTATAATTGAATGTAAAACATATTTAAAAGTGACTCTTTTGATTCTCATTTTGATGTCCCCCATTCCTCCCTGCCACAACACTTTCAGGACTACATTTCTAATGAAATACATAGCTGAGGTGGCAATTAACTTTGGAAATAGTGAAGAATTTAATGCAATTTAATAAAATAGTTGACTATTTTCATTAATTGGTTGTTCAAGTGAGTTTTGATGAAGCAGAATTACAGTGAAAGGTGTTCCTACCATGACCTTCATGTCTACTATAGTGGAGAAAATAATGATTACATTTTCTGTGCTCTTCTTTTATTAAGACAGTGAGGTGTGAGATCAAGGAGACATTTAGCTGCTCTTTCAACCTGGCTGTGTGACCATGTGGAAGCCCTCACTTGTTCACGTGTGTGTGTGTGTGTGTGTGTGTATAGATGGATAGATAAATAGATAGATAGATATAAATGTGTGTGGAGTCTTTAAGACTCAACTAAAGATTTTTGCTTGTCTTTTGT
>NC_069002.1:22947201-22953960 GCF_001194135.2 Octopus bimaculoides
ATAATATTTATATGTAATAACCATAATAACTTGTGGATGGAAATTCATAGGCTTTATCACAACACATGTTTCTGCATCCTACATGTTCATAAGTCAAGAATTTTTCATATTCATAAGATGTTATTTAAGATTAGGAGCTTTTAAGAAAGCATTCTGAGGCATTCACCCAAAACAAATTAAACAGATATACATATATATATATATATATATATATAATATCAAGTTAGTTATTGGAAGATAACAGTAATTTAGGTAGATATGGGGGTCTACTGAAAGTATTTAGTTTTGTCTTACACTGTTTTGATGTTCAATCCTGTCCAATTATTTTGGTCCCACAGAAGTTAATAAAATATGTAGCAAAAACTAAAACATTGGGATGGATTCTGTCATTGTTTCTTTTCCAATCAATAAGTTCCACCAGTAATATACTGGGTTGTGTATGTGATTTCAATATAATATTTTCATTTCTTTTCAACTATTGATCTTGTTATAACAAAAGACAGCTTCATTATTTACAAAAAAAAAAAAAAGAATTTTGTTTTCTTATATATATTTAGACATTTATCCATATATTAATTTATTTACGTTTTTTTTTGTTAATTTGTTTCCACAGTTCTTGTTTAGCAGGGAAATACGGATAATGTTTATTTCTAGTGCCACCGTTATTGTAATTTCCACTACTGCTGCTGCTGTTGTTGTAAGATCCCCTGCCTCTTAGTTTGGGAGATGTTTGATATTACAAAGAAAGAATTATCATTTAAAACATATAATTATGGACATTTTCAAGAATCTGAGGTGTGTCTGTTGGAACCAAGGAAACATTGTTTTTTTTCCCTATTGGATTTTCAAAGTTGCAGCCAGAGCAACAATGATAACAACAACAAGAGTAACAGAAATAAATATATAAATAATAATAATAATAATGATGTTGATGTTGATGATCATGATTTCTAACATTGGCACAAGTCCAGAAATTTGAGGAAAGCAACCAGCTGATTATATCAACCCCCAAAATTTTGTCAATCCCAAAGGAATGAACAAGAAATTTGACTTTGGCTGGAGTTGAACCCAGAACAGTGTTACAAGACATTTTGCTTCATGCTTTAACAGTTCTGCCAGTAGTGGTGGTTTCTAATATAGGCACAAAGCCTGAGTTGTAGAAGAGGCAAGGTTTAGTCAATTAAATTGATCCCAGTATTTCACTGGTACTTTATTTTATTGGCCTCGAAAGGGTGAAATGCAAAGTTGGCCTTGGCAGGATTTGAACTCAGGACATAAAAAGCTACAACAAATCCTGCAAAGAGTCTTTCAAATGTGCTAATGATTTTGCCATTTCACTACCCTAATAACAATAACAATAATAATGATTTCATTTATTTGCCACAATGATTTCTTATATTAGCCATAAGGGCCAAAAACATGGGGACAGTATAAAGGTGAAATGCAAAGAGGGCAATAACAAACAAAAACAAATGGGTATAAGTGGTGGGGGAAGATCAACCAAACAATAAAGGCACATTAATAAATAATAATAATGAAAAACATAATAATGATGGACTTTGAAAATTTATGATGTCACAGCCTCATTTAAAATATTTTTTAACGAGAATTCTGTTGATTTATACAACCCCTCCCTACTATTTTTGATTGTCATGCATATTTATATAAGTTTAAATACATATACAAATGTTCGTGTGTGTGTGTGTGTGTATATATATATATATAAAATATATATAAGTACAAACGTGTGTGTGTGTGTGTATATATATATATATATATATATATATATATATATATATATATATATATATATATATATATATATATAGTTCAAATACATATGTACATACATACATCTGTGTGTGTGTGTGTCTCTAGAAGGTTAAAATACATATGTATATGTGTGTGTGTGTGTGTATATATATGGATAATCTGATGATGGCTTAGATGGCTGAAACTTCGAAGTCACTGTCAATACTATTCTTGTTAAAGAATAAATTTATACTCTACCAAGTGTATTGAGTAATCTTTCAGTTTAATTCAGTAAAATTGTTTTTTTTCTTATAGCATAAAAAGAAACATTAATGTATACATACATACATTTTATATCAATATATATGTGTGTATATATAACGTATGTACGCTTCTTTTGAAGGGTGCATCTCAAAGCACATAAAATCATGTAAATATTGGGTTCAAAAACTCCTTTTGATAGAAAAAGTTGAAGACTGTCTGTGGGAGATGAAGTCACATTTGTTAACCTAATATTTGCATGTTATTATTCATAACTTTATGTGCTTCAAGATTCACTATCCCCCCCCCCCCAAAGAATTATTTCATATTCTCTTGAAAGTTAATAAATTCTTTGATGTCAGCAATACATATATCGATATATATGTGTGTGTATATATATATATATATATATATATATACATACACACACACACACACACACACACACACATATATATGTATATTAATAACCATATCTTTTCGAATAAAGATATGAAAGGAACTAAATACATGCCTGGGACTTGTACATCTTTTAATTAACCTTCAAAATTGATTAAAATCTGAATTTCCCCCATCGGGATTTGAGCTCAGAATGTATAGGGATAAAACCAGATACTGTACCATGCACAGCCTGTTGCTCTACTTCTCCTACCACTCAACCATTTTACAATGATACATGAAACATCTTGTGAAAGAGTAGACCTCGTAAAAGACTTAGGAAACTTTTTTTGATGGTGTTTCAGTTTTATTTGTTTTATTATTTAGTTTTATTTTGTGTCTGTGTAAATTTTGATAACTGTTTTATTTCTTTGTTATAGATTGGTTCTTCTTCTTCATTGAGTAAACAGAAGTGAGCACACACACACACACACACACACACACACGTGAATATGTATTCATGTAAAGTGTGTGTGTGTGTATATATATATGTATATATATAAATGTGTGTGTTTATTTACATATATATTTGTGCATGTATGTATATGTATCTTTCTCTATATCTCTCTCACTCTCCCTATATATATATCATATATGTATGTATGCACACATGCATGTACAAATTAAAGCTATGATGTAGCTACAAACTTCTTGAGCTGGTAAAAAAAGATCTTGACATACTAAAATATTTTTTTACTTCCACATCATGATGTTCAGTACACACACACATACACATACTGACACAAACACACATATACTCACACACACCCACATACTGACACAAACACACACACATGCAAACATATATATATATATCTATATACACACAAAAACACACATTTACTGACACAAACACACGCACATTCACATACACACACATACTGACACAAACACATATACGTGCAAACATATATATATATATATACACACACACAAAGACACCCACATACACACACACACACTCATACACGCACGCACATGCACACACACACGCACACACAGACAGAGTTGTTTGCACACCTACATATTTGTCGTTCTAATGATGGATGGAAGTAAGAAAGCAATATCTATAATAAACAGTTCACAGAAGCTTAAACAATAATTTGTTTTGATGAGATGCACAGACAGCTCTGTTATTGTTGGCTTTATTGTTACAGCGATCACTGCCACTACTGCCATGGCCACCACCACTGCCACTACCAACACTGCCATCTCTATTGTTATCCTTATTAGTACCTCTACCTCTAACTGCTATTACTGCTGTGATTAGCATTATTGGCACCCCTGACCCTACCACCAGCCACCACTACCACCATCACTGCCACCACCACCACCACCACCGTGTATACAGACCTAATTTACACTGATTCCAAAGATCATATTTGTATTGGAATCATTGAAATCCTTATTTTATTTAAGATGTGAATGTTTATATTGATCAGCCAAATTAAGTCTTAGAATAAAGAAAAGTACCATTCTTGTAACTGTTGTTGTCGTCTGTGACCAGGAATATCCGAACAACATCCGAACTATGTAACCCAAATTTATTCTATGTAAACAGTGAAATTATAGAAACTTATCATGTATTTTTTTTATTTTAAAATATATTTTGTTTTATCTTCTGTTATCATGTTGTTGTTGTTTAACCCTTGGTTTGCCCTGATACATTAGGTCTACAGTCAAAAGCATTCCAGCCTTGACCTTTCCATTTGTTTAAAACCATATTCGTCTGATATGTTCTGTTTTTAGTATTATAGATAGAAGTGTGATTTAAAGAATTTTGCTGCTATTTCTTCTGTAATAAGTTATCATATAGAGGCTCCTTCCATTTCTGGCCATCGGAAGGAAGGCAATGCAATGCCCATGACCATTTACTTGGCCTCCAAGACTGGTGGAAGGGAGGGAAGAATGATGTTATTCTGAGACTAGAAGCCTGTTCTTATTGCTTGCCAAAGAGTGGGGTCTGTGAAAGGCAAACGATGTACCCAATGTGATGGTGTTAGACTAGATGAGGGATTAAGTTTAGTGCTCAGATAGGCATTGGTCAGATTTGAACTGAGAACATGAAGGGCTACAACAAATAGCATAGGGCATTTATCATGATTTTCTTACAATTCTACCAAATCATCGTCTTGTAAGAGTTATCTTCAACAGGATTTGAACCCAGAATCAACAGAATTGGGACAAATACCATGAAGCATTCAATCCAATATTCTAATGATTCTGCCAATTTGTCACATTGTTGTGTATTACATAACAAAGCCAAGTCAAATCTGTTTAGTGTCATTGGCGTTGGTGCATTATCTAAACTTTATCACAATGCTGGTCTTTAGTATTTCTGTTGAATTTGATACCTGCTGTCAATCTATAGAATCTATAGAATTATCTACAATGTTTATTCTCATTTTCTTTGCCCTATTTATGTAAAAATATTGCAAAGAATACCTTTTCCCTATGGCAACAAATACACATCTATTGAATTTTTGGGCAAATATCAGCTTAAACATTTTTATGATAAATCCAGCACGTAATAATCTCATGCTAAAACTATCTCAAATATGTTTTTATTCTTGAAGAAGCATTACTGTATGTTTGACATAGGACTACATTTGTCCATTTGTTGATCTTCAAATATATTTAACTGTCTTTTATAACGAGTTTTATTTCCTTTGTACATTGGCTGCATAATACATGCATGTATGTATGTTTGTATTTGTGCATTATTGATAAGGAATAACTGTTTGTCAATGGCAAAGCATATTCATTGCCAGATCTAATATTCTGTTAACACTGTTGTGTTTTCCAGGCTTCTCTATGTTGAACTTAACACTTTAAAATATAAATACTTGTTGAGCCAATAATTAAAAGAAAGAAACAAACTGAAACAAAAAAGAGAGCCTTTAATGTAATTATGTTAATCACTTTTATTTGACAACTAACGAAGTCTGTGTCAGTGTGAAAAGCAAATAAACATCAGATTTCATTGAAAGCTCTTTATTTAAGTGTTAATGTTTTCTCCTGGATTAATTGTAGCTTTGATCTGTTACACGGTTACTAAAGAAAACACAACAGTCACAGTTGATCTGTTTTGGCTGTACAAAGAGTATATTATTAGTGTTGTAGGTTGTACAACCATGGATGTACTAAAATTTATTAGTAGATCTATAGATTGTAAAATTTTGTCTCTATTACTAATAATATGTTACAAAATCTATAAATTGTATAATTTTGGCTCTGTTTCTAATTGTATGTTAGTAGTTCTATAGATCGTATAGTTTTGGTTCTATTACTCATAGTATGTTAGTAGTTTTGTGACTGTGTGTGTCTACATCCATGTACCTACTTACTGTATATTTGTATTTCAGTAAATTTATTACATTAGGAAATAATATCGTCATTTTTGCCATAATCTTGTTCTTCAGTCATAGCACTTCAATTGTAATCTCACCTTTGTCATAATCCTGTTACTCTTGTCCTAGTCTTGTTACTTTAGTTGTAGTACTTTCGTTATAACCTTGTCACTCTAGTCATTGTTACTTAAATCATAATTTTGTCATGTCATGTCACTTTAGTCACAGTCTTATTACCTTAGTTGTAACCTTGTTAATTTAGTCATAGACTCACATGGAGAACAAGGGAACATTTGTGCTTTAAATTTTTCCTTTTCCCCACTTCTGATCCCACCCCATCTCTCTATAATGGATGCAACAATGCAGTGAGAATGATTTGTGATAGAAACACAAGGCCTTAAATTTGGAGGCAGGGGTTCTTGTTGGTTATACTGTATTTGACCCCAGTATTTGACTGATATGTGTTTTATCAGCACTAGAAGGATAAAAAAAAAAGTATAGTCTACTATTGTGTAACAACAACAACAACAAAAGCAACAACAGTAATAATAATTAGCTTCTTTGGGTTAATGATTCAATTGCAGGGCATGACTGGGACTGACTATTACTGATTTGATTTGACCCCTGGAGGGGAGATGAAAGGGTGAGAGGAATTGAACTGAGAGTATATAGTAACTATGCAGACCTAAATAATTACAAAGTATCTCATTTGGCTCTCTGCCATTTATGCCACTTCACTGCCAACAACAACAACAACAACAACAACAGTAATAATGATAATAATCACAGCCTTATTTTATAGTTGCCCTCCTCCTTTCTTTTAAATATTCAGAGAGTTACACTGTCTGATATGATCCTTCACCACAACCTTTGTTTTGATTGTCATGTTTAATTACGCATTATGAAATACATACATAGACATATATGGATACACAATTCAGATATACATGCATATATA
>NC_069002.1:22953970-22964726 GCF_001194135.2 Octopus bimaculoides
TATATATATATATATATATGCAGATGTATATGTGTCTGTATATATGTATGTATACATATACATACATATATACAATATACATACATATACACACACACACACACACACACACACACACATATATATATACATACATACATACAGGCACATGCACGCATATATATGCATATATATACACACATTCATATAAACATACATACATTCTTGGCATGAAATAGTGCATGTTTGGCGTGAGAGCCTATTCATTGCAATCTTTCGTTCATCAATGCCACATCTATTATCAGTCGGCCTTGTTAAATAATTGGCTATTCTTCAGATCGCATTCATAGAAGGGAAACGTTTCATTTAAGATTATAGCCATGCAGAGAATCACAACAAACAATATGGATAAGAATAACAACATTAGCGTAAAATTGGCGACAACTCTAAGAAAGTTCTGCTGCTCTCAAGTCTCGTTGATTGAATCTTTAAATGTGTGAGTTTTAGTCTCCTTGAATAAAGTTGACTCATGTTAAAATATGAGCTTGTTATCTACTGTCTGTGAACTCCAGACAAATCAATGAATATGAATTTCTCTCTAGAATGGTTTGTTGGCACAATGATTGATGTCAGGTTCATAGTGTGTCGAGGAATGCATAGAAGGGGTGGGGTTGGCTCCATCACATATTGATCCATCGGATTATTTGCTGAACTGATTGAAATGCTATCATTATGCATTGATTTGAAGGAATGATGCATCAGAATTGGTTTGCTACCCCCAAAGAAGCTGACTGTTCTATAAAAGTACATTGTAAGTGTTACTGGATTTTGAGAAGTTTGAATGTGAATTTGATTCTGAGCTGTTGTTCATAACAGAGGGCTTATTGTCCATATACTGCATTTATACAAGTGATCTGTAGGGTACCTCTCTGGCAGGGGCAGTCTGAGAGAATTAAGGGCTTTTGGGCATAACTGTTTACCAGGCCCCTTAGCATTGATAAGTTAACATGTAGAGTGCAGGCCCCTCACAGCTCCAAGCCCTTGGGCAGTGCCTGATTGACCAACGGCTCAGTCTGCCCCTGCTTTTTGGAGTACCTATTAATGGAGACATGTCTCTGCCAGAGGCACACAACTGGAGACTTGGGACAGGTATAAATGTCTGACTCTTTTGCTGAGAGACCAGTACCCTGTTGATCTGGTCAGCTGTAGTTGTTGGAAGAAAGGAAACCATATGTAGGCTCTCAGGGTGGAAGAAACCCTGAAGGGTAAAAGAGGCAATGTAGGATGGAAAAGTTAGTGTAAAGTGGAAGAGACAGTGTGGGGTGGAAGACATAGTGCCAATATTAAGGGTGAATGGGCCAACTGTCAGCATGCATCTGTAGGGTAAAGAAAATAACTGGGGAACAGCAGTGGTTCTCAGCATTCAGAGCAATCTTGGATGTTTTGGGTTCCTTGATTGGCCCTTAAGGGACCCTAGCTGCCACCACTCACTATACTGGAATACCTTGTTTTATTGTTCTTGTATTCTGATGTTTTCCATTCCTGTTTTATTTTTCCAGAACCAATTCTGTGAAAAACCTCCACTATTAATCATAATCTGTCCTTATAACATTCCCTTTTACATCATCCTTGTGACAAATAGGGAATTATCATCGTCGTCGTCATCATCATCATCATCATCATTCAGTAATATTTTTATTCTATGCTTTCGCTGCACTACATAATGCAGCACTGCACTACATAATGCAGCACTGCACTCTGGTATGTGCAAAGTTTTTGTTTTTGTTATTTCGATTGTTTTGATAGTATTCTATCTGATACGTGATGTTCCCCCCTCTTGTGCCCATTCTCTTTATTATCCCTGTTTATATGTTCTGGGATTTGGGTTATCTGTTTGTCTACTTTTTTTCTAATCATTCCCAAAGCACTTATTATAATCAGAGATTGTTTCTGCTTCCAGACTCCACATTATTATTATTATTATTATTATTATTATTATTATTATTATTGATCTGAGTTCAAATTCTACTGGGGTTGACTTTGCCATTCATCCTTTCAGGGGCGATGAACTAAGCACCAGTTATGCACTGGGGTTGATATAATCAACTAGCCCCTCTCCCAGAATTTCAGGGCTCATGCCTATAGTAGAAAAGGTTGTTGTCGTTATTCAATTAGTCATCCATTTAACCAATTAACTGGTGGATTGCTTCATTAATTGTGTGGTCAATCAATTTGTTCAGTTTGTCAGAGTCCTTTTGTCGCCATTCGCTACCTCATCAGTGACATACTCTCATTACTCCACGTCTGCCTGTTGTTGTTGTTATTATTATTATTGATGTTGTTATTGAGTTGTTACTTCAGTCTCTATAGTACATAAATAGACAAACAAACATGATGTACGTCCATTCTGATGTAGAATGGACATATGTCATAACAGTCTAGTAATGCCTCCACTCTGTTTTCATATTCTGCAGCCTCTCTTTTTGTGTGTCAGGAAGGTTCTATTTATTTATCTGTTTTTATTTTTATGGTATGGGGCAGTAGTGGCAAGTAATGGATGAGAGACGATAGAGTTTTTTTTATCATTTATTTGGAAGAACTTTACAAACCCGGCCAAGAATTTTGGGAACAGAGATAAAATATTAGCACCAGAATCTAGTTTGGTGTCTATCTGGAAATTTAGTATTTGAACCAAGAGTAGAAAAGGCTGAAAGAAACTGGCTTTGGTGGGTGGGTGATGGTGCTTCTGGTTTGTCTAGGTGCTTGTGGGTGACATTAAAGAAAATTGGATATACTGTTGCAGGAACTTTGTACCTACATCTTCATGCACATTCTGTCTACGAGTACTTTACCTGTACATGTTAGTGCATACTACGTCGATACTTCAGTGATGCTAAATCTACATTTTGGTGCATTATCTCTCAAGGAATCAGTGCAATCTGTGTCTACTCCATAATACAATTTGTGACTACATTTTAGTAATTATTCTCTTGCTATTAATTAAGCCTACATTTTATGGCAAGCTGCTATCATTGAGGTTTGTATGTGGGCTGGAAGAATAGAGATGAGTAGACATCAGTCCTTTTAACTCATATTGAAATGTGAAACGATTGTTGTTTTATGACACAGGAAGCATTAAATAAATAAATACATAAATACAAACAAATAAAACAAACACAGCCAATTGTTTTGTTTGTTTTTGTAGTTGTTTCTTAGCTGCAGCTTTCATGCAGTGTATAGAAATTAAACGAATGCAACAACTAATTAATATAGTCCATAAGAGGACAATTAAACTGATTTTGTAGTCTTTTGTGAAGCAATTTCTGTGGAAAATGGAAGAAGAAACGAGTTAGAAGCTGTGGCAGCTGTTTATAAAAGCTCTTACTACTTTCATTCCCCATATTATTCTGATAACGGCATATAAAGGTCCTAAAAGAATGCGTCTCGAATTGGCATTGCTATTGTTGGCTGACCAAATAAATGGAATTCACTGTGGTGCTGTAATCAACCCTTTTTTCACTTGTCTTTTCATGGACAAATCAATTGGAGAAGAAACAACCCTGCGAAGTTCCTATTTTTTGAGCCAGTTGTATCCACTATGAACCTCAACAGTAGCTGCTAGGTGACCCCCTGCACCTTTAATAATGGCATCAACTTTCTGGGGCACATTATCAATACTGTGGATATTGTTGTTTTTACCATGATGAGTCTGGTCATCATTTTATGCAGATTTATCCACTGCGATGGTCAGCAGTTGGCTGCATTGCTTATTGTTGACCATCTACAGTTTAATTTTTTTTAAAAATAAAACCACTTGTCTTTCCAAGACGACATACTTGAAGAAAAAAAGTTTTTTTCTAATTTTTTTTTTTTTTGCCAGAACATGGATATTTATAGATTATTTTTGAAATTTTTTATGGAGGAGAAAAAAAGAAGTCCTAATATTTTTTATATTTTCATGGAATTTTGAAGAAATGTTCTAGCATAGATTATACATATATATATATACTTTTACTGTTTGCAGTCATTGGACTGTGGCCATGCTGGAGCACAACTGCTAAAGGTTTTAGTTGTTCATATCAACCTTATTACTTATTTCAGTCAGATGTTTATTTTAACAATATCTGTTTGTCAAACTGCTATGTTTAAATTTTGCTTCCTCCCATTTTTAAAGATAAAAAAAAAAAAATTCTTTGAAGGATGTCATCTTTTCAAAGACTCAAATGACAATAACTTTTATTCCTCAAAATTCTAATTTTTTTTTACAAGCTTATGTTTTTTTTTCATTCTTTGTTTTCTGTTTTCATTTTCTGATTTGTGCAAGAAAAAGCAAAGTTGTCAAAATTCCATTAGAATTCAATCTGATTCCATCATCGAGGTGAAAGTAATGAACGTAGAGAAGGAGGGAGAGAAAGAAAGAGGGATGGAAAAGGAGGGAGAGAAAGAGGGATGGAAAAGGAGGGAGAGAGAGGTTTTGAGTTGAGTTTTTGAAAATCAATTTATGCCAAGAATTATTGAAGTGAGTGACAAGAATGTGGTAACTAAGAAAGTTACTTGTCTGAGGTGTTAGAAAGTAAGGTCAGAGAGGGGGGAATAGACTGAGGGAGAAGGAGGGAGAAAGAGGGAGGGATAGACAGAGAGGGTGAGTGAGAGGGACAGAGAGAGAGAGAGAGAGAGAGAGAGAGAGAGGGAGGAAGGACAACCTTTCACCTTTCTTTCCTACACACCAACATCCTAACCCTTTTACAATAAAAAAAAAACAAATTAAATTATACTAAAAAATGAAAAGAATAGATAAAAAAAATGTTCTTTGGGTGAAGCTGGACCAGGTGGGGGAGTAGGAAGAGGAGGGAGAATAAGAGACATGTGTGAGGAGGGGTAATGTGTGTGTGGGTAGATTGTGTGTGTGTCTTAATGTTAGTGTATGTGTGTGCGTGTTTTAACATAAGTATGTGTATCTGTATTTTTGTGTGCATGTTTGTGTGTGGATGTATGTCTGTGTTTTAGTAGTTGTGTGTGTGTGTGTGTGTGTGTGTGTGTACATAGTTTCAGTTGTGGGCCACTCTCCCTTTGTCAGTGTTAGTCTCTGATATATACAAACATTTTGTAAGATCCCAGAAAACTTTTGGTCCCAGATACAATGTGACCCTCTACACCCCTCCACTTCGTAGGCCCTGTGTGTTTGCATGTATGTATGTTTGTGTGTTTCAGTATTAGAATGCTTCTATATTTTGGTGCCTGCATGTGCATGTTTTAACATCATGTGTATGTATGTTTTTTGCAAATGTTTATGTGTGTGTTTTTCATGTATGCGTGTCTTTTTTAATATTTGTAATTTATGTGTGTGTGTGTGTATGGTTTAATATTGTATATGTGATTGTGTGTCTTAGTGTTTGCATCTTTGCATGTTTATAGATCTGTGTATGGTTGCGTTTTAGTATTTGTATGTTTGTGTATCTGTATATGAATTTATGTGTGTGTGTGTTTTTGCACACATATATATATTGTGTACATGTATGAATTCATGTGTGTGTGAATGTGTGTTTTTGCAAATATATATGCGTGTGTGTGTGCATATGTATGAATTAATGTGTGTGTGTGTGTGTGTGTTTTTGCACATATATGTGTGTGTATGTGTATGAATTTATGTGTGTGAGTGTGTGTGTGTTTGCACATATGTATATATGTGTGCTTGTATGAATATATATGTGTGTGTTTTTGTAAATATATATATGTATGTATGAATTAATATGTGTGTGAGTGTGTGTTTCTGCACATATGTGTGTACATGTATGAATTTATATGCATGTGTGTGTATGTTGGTGTGCATGTTTTTGCACATATGTATGTGCGTACGTATATGACTTTATATGTGTGTGAGTGTGTATCTTTTTGCACATATATTTGTGTGCATTCGTGTATATGTATATATGTGTAAATGTGTGTAAATTTGTAAGAAGAAGGAGGAGGAGGTGAAATCACAAAATAAACTCTGAAATTCGAATTTTGTTTTTCAATTCTTGACATTAACAAATAACTTGTAGAGAGTTTGAAAAACAAAAAATTAAAAAGAAACCCCAAAATCAAAGAATATCAAAATAAAATATCAACAGAAAACACAACAAATTTTAATGAAGATTTTGTAATATGCAATGAACAAACTGGAATGTTATTTAGATTTTAACGTATATTTTTGTTAATTAGCTATTTTAGTTTTGGTTTGTCTTTTTTGTTTCTGTTAATAATTCATCTTTCCACCCTTCTCTTTCTTCTCCCCCTTTCTCTCTGCATCTCTCTGTGTCAAACTCTCTCACACACACATTCACACATGTACACACACACACATGTGCTTATGCACATATTTTCACTCATAGATGCAAAATTTATTTTTTATTATTAAAGAAGAATGCGTCTGAAAACATTTTTAATTGTTTCCCATATCATGGATAAAAACATAAAAATTGATTTAATTTTAGCATTAGAAAACAATCAGTTTCACCAAATAATAGAAAAAAAAATTACACAATTTAAATTTTTTTTGCAAATATTATTATTAATTTTTTTTCCTTTCAATTTCTATTCAATGGGACAATTGTATGACTTGGTGTGTTCCTTTCTTTTGGTAAGCCTAATCTAGGAACATTTCAGACTATTTTTTTCTAAAGGTATTTCCCATGTAGTTTTATAAAGAAGAATTAGTGATCAGAACTTTGCTGTGACTTTCCGACATAAAATGATGTGAATGAAAGCTTTACGGAAATCCTCATTGAAGATTGTGTAGAGTAAAGGGTTAAGAGTTGAATTGACGTAACCAAGCCAGATGATAAAAGATTGCAAATGCGGATTGATTCCACAGTTTGAGCAGAAACTACGAATTACATACATAAAGGTGAATGGCATCCAACAAAGGCAGAAAATGGCCATGATAAGTGCCATTCTTTTAGTTGCTCGCTGTTCTCGCTGCTCAAATCGACGTTTGACATTGGCATTCATCAGCGCTGGCTTTGTCGACTTTTCTGGCATTTTCTGTAGAGTGTGAACCCTGTGTTTTCCTTTGCGCGACTTGGAATCATTCTTTGAGAGCTCACTAATGATGTTAATGGCTCTCTGGCGCATGGTCTTGGAAACTTTAGCATTGACCGATTCCTCAGATTTCTCCAGTGCTGCTTTTGAATCTGCTGCAGGTGTTGCAGCGGTGCAGTTTTCTTTTTCTGAGTCACTGTGGGAAGTCGATGTAACCATGAGCAGCTCTCTTTCCGAGTCGGTTGTCTCTGGTGCACACTTCAGAAGTTGACCTTCCAGTTTGGCATTACTAGTCGTATCACTCTCTGACGACATCACCAAAGTTGCAGTTTTGTCTGCATGGTCATCATCGGTCAAAGCAGATTCATCAGTTTCAATGGACAACAACTGACTGCTCTGACGGTTGTCAGTCGGCCACATGTTACCATTGGTTGTCTGTTTCTCCAATGGATGCATTTCAAACGTTTCTTCTGTTTTGGGTGAAGACACGGTAGATTTCTCTTTAGAGTTTTTGAACTGGGTCTGGCCCTGGATTTTTGCTTGTCTTGCCTTTGACCGTTTTCGTAGTTCCATAAAAATACGCACATAGATAAAAAACATCAAAAACATTGGTATTATAAAAGAACCAAATGCTGAGTAGAGTACAAAACTCTTTGTCATGAACAAGATACAGTCATGAGCTTTAATTAAGCTATTGAACTGGAAAAATGTTGTAAGAATATGGCGCCAGCCAATGAATGGTGCAATTGAGATTACAATAGAAAAGAGCCAAACAGTAATGATGTAAAATATGGCTCGCTTTGAAGTATCTTGTGTTTGGTACCATATCGGGTAAACAGTGGCTGTGTATCTATCGACAGCAATTGTACACAGTCCCCAAATAGAAGCAGTACAATACAAAACATCTATGCACAACCATAACATGCAAGTAATGTTTCCAAACACCCAATAGCCAAGGATATCGTAGCTTGCTGAGATTGGAAGTACTGTGACAGACAACAAGAAGTCACTTATCGCTAGATTACCTATCAAGCAGTTCGATAAAGTTCTTAATCCTTTGTATTTGTACAAAGCTAGAAGCACCATGAAATTGCCGAATATTGTCAGCAGTATTAGAAATCCCAGAATTATCGCTACAGCTAAAAGAACAACGAAGGAATCGTAACGAGTTGAACAGATTGGTTCCTGCAGAAGCCATCCTGTTGTATTAACACCACATGGATTAGATTTATTGAGCCATTCACTTTCATTGAAATTCTGTTCTATCTCTTTCAATTTTGAGTCATTTGGTACCTTCACATCGGCAAACAAGTCGTCTTTGCTTAAGAATTTTGAAGAATTCATTTTAGCGTCCCTGTCGATTTAAAGCTGTATAAAATTTTTTAATGCATGTTTTTTACCTTGTGTTTTTTAAAAGCATATTGCAGTTAATTCTGTCCTCTCATTCTCCCATTTCTCTTCCTCATCAATACATCGGTAAATGTTCACTCGTAGGATTGTATTCCAGCTGAAATGAAAATAAAAAAAGTAATAATGATGATAATAATAATCCTTTCTACTATAAGCACAAGGCCTGAAATTTGTGGGGAGGGGACAAGTCGATTATATTGACCCTAGTGTTTCACTGGTACTTAATTTATGGACCCTGAAAAGATGAAAGGCTAAGTTGACCTCAGCGGAATTTGAACTCAGAACAAAGCAACAGGCGAAATACCGCTAAGCATGTTGTCCGGTGTGCTAACAATCCTGCCAGCTCACCATCTTAATAACAACAACAACAATAATTATTATAATGATAATAATGACAGTTCTTTCTACTATTGGCACAAGGCCAACAGTACTGGAGGAGGGGGTAGAGTGAGTCAATTACATCGACCTCAGTATGGAACTGGTACTTATTCTATTGACCCTGAAAGGACGAAAGGCAAAGTTGGCCTTGGTGGAATTTGAACCCAGAAAGTAAAACTGGAAGAAATGCCACTTAGCATTTTGTCCAACGATGGTTTCAGATTTTGGTTTCAAGAATTTTAGGGAGAGGCTGCTAACTTGGTCAAATTGACACCCCACCACTGTGGCTCCCAGTACTTGATTAGTACCTTATGTTGTTGATCCCCCTGAAGGATGAAAGATAAAGTTACCCTCGATGGGATTTGAACCGAGAATGTAAACACTTGGAAGAAATACAGAAAGGCATTTCATTTGATGCTCTAACGATTCTGCCATCTTAGGTATCACGTAATGAAAATACATCTACAGCATCAACATCACCACCATCATGAACATCATCAACATCATCATCATCACCATCAACATTGTTGTAGTTGTCGTCATCATCATCAACATCATTATCACCCTCATCATTAACATCATCATCATCACCATCACCATCATCATCATCATCATCATCAACAACAACAACATCACCATCCTCCTCCTCCTCCTCCTCCTCCTCCTCATCCTCCTCCTCCTCATCATCATCATCATCAACATGGTGGTGTAAAACCAGGTAGATTATAACAGCAAACGTCAGAACTAACTGCAGCTGCAGTATTACATGGTGGAATGTGGTAATGCTATTAGATCACATAGAAATAATAATAATAACAATAATAATAATAATAACAACAACAACAATGCTATCTGGTATTTATAAGCTTTTGTTCCCATCCACTGAACTTGTTTATATACAAGGACAGAATTCTGTGTTCCTAGGTTTATTTCTGGAATTCAGTGTGTGTGTGTGTGTGTGTGCATGTGTGCTTGGACATGTGTATGCACTTGGACATGTATGTGTTTGGACATGTATGAATGTGTGTGTGTATGCATGCATTAGTCTGTGTTTGTGTGTGTACATGTCTGGACATGTATACATGTATGCATGTGTGAGTGTGTGCATGTGCCTGGACATGTGTGTGTGTGTGTGTGTGTGTACTGAATGTATTTTGTCAGAACAATTCATATTATAATGTTGTTTGAACCAAAACAAAATTCGCCATCCTTTCACCTCTTTTGACAACAATAACAAGTAAAACATAAAAAAAGGAAAGAACAAGCAAGACAAAAACGAAGATTGTAACGAGGAAATTAAATTTATTTGAGTCTCCTCGTTAGTTTGAAAATGACGGTAAAAAAGAAAATTATTAAAATATATAAAAGAAAAGCCTAATGTTTGGGTGTCTGGGGAGAGAGAGAGAGAGAGAAGTGGTTCAGAGAAAGAAGTAGATGGGGGAGAGAGAAAGTTTGTGCATATATGTGTGTGTGTATTGTATGTAATATACATTTATAAGTCATGGTGGTGCTCCAGCATGGCCACAGACATACGTCTAAAATTGGTAAAAGAGAATAAGAGACTATGAACAAGTTAGACAGATGCAGAGTTATATCATGAAGAGTAAAAGATGAGCGATGAAGAGTTGATTAGAGGAAGAGGTAGACAGACAGACAGACAGACAGACAGATAGACAGACATAGATAAACAGACAGATAGACAGACAGACAGACAGACAAATAGACAGATAGATAGACAGATAGACAGACAGACAGAGACAGAGAGATAGACAGACAGATAGACAGACAGATGGACAGACAGATTGACAGACAGTCAGATAGACAGACAGATAGATAGACAGACAGACAAATAGACAGATAGATAGACAGATAGATAGACAGATAGACAGACAGACTGATAGATAGACAGATGGATAGATAGATAGAAAGATAGAGACAGGGATGGATAAATAGATAGACTGACATA
>NC_069002.1:22965441-22967671 GCF_001194135.2 Octopus bimaculoides
GATAGACTGACAGATACATGGATAGATAGACATAGATAGACTGACAGATACATGGATAGATAGACATAGATAGACTGACAGATACATGGATAGATAGACATAGATAGACTGACAGATACATGGATAGATAGACATAGATAGACTGACAGATACATGGATAGATAGACTGACTCAGACAGGCAGGAATGGATAGAGAGATAGATAAATAGATAGGTAGAGTGTTAGAGATGGATGGATAGAGAGAGATAAATAGGAAGAGAGGGAGTTAGTGGTGGTTGTGGGAGATTTTCTCGTTATATGAAAATGTTAATTCAGGAACATTTTAATTTTGATGTAATAAACTTTGTTCATATGTGTCTTTGATATTTTTTTTCTCTACTTTTGCTGTTTTTATTTTACTTATTTTTGAAAAATATATTTTATTTTTAATTATTCTTGTACATTCTTCCAACCTAATGGATGTTTTGTATGAAATACACACGCGTGTGTTTTATGTGTGTGTTTAGTGAAACTGCATCATCATCATCATCATCATCATTTTTGTCATCATCACCATCACAATCATCATCATTATGATCATCACCACCATCACCATGATCACTGTCATGAACTTCATTCAGCACCACCAATATAATAATAATAATAATAATAATAATCATCACCATCTCCACTACTACCATGACTACCACCTTCATCATCATCACCGTCACCATCTCCACTACTACCATGCCTACCACCATCATCATCGTCATCATCACCATCACCACCACCAGCACCATCACCACCAGCATCACCGCCATCTTTCCCAGAAAACAATGAAAGAATTAATAATGTAAAAACGAGTAAAACAAAATATAGAAGTACTTTGTTCTTACATGACCTTTTATTTTTAATCATTCGTTTGTTGTTGTTGTTGTTGCTGTAATTATTGTTGTAATTGATTTTGTTGTTGTTGTTGGCGTGGAGCAAAACAAAATTTCCCGTTATTTCATGTTCTGGAATGAAATGGACGAACCATGTTTTCTTTTTTTTTTCTTTCTTTTTTTTTTGGAGCTTTTGTTCAGTGTTGTTTTTGTTGTATTTTTCTGGAATTTTTGTTGTTGTCATTTATTTCTTCTTTTCTCTGCTAAAACAATCTGTAAACATGGACAGCTCCGTTATGGAACTCTTGTCACAGCACTTCATCTGATCCGATGTTACTGGCCTGCGCTTCTGTATGTATGTATGTGTGTCTGTCTGTGTGTGCATGTGTGTGTGTGTGTGTGTGTGTGTGTGTGTGTATTTGTAGAAATGAAAAGTGTCTTTTGATTGTTATGGATTATGAACAGGAAGCTTTAGATTATGTCAGCCCCTCAACCCTACACTCTGTGACCCCTGCACCGAAGTATTATCGGACATCAGCACATTGTGTTGGTAAAAAAAAGAGAGAGAGAAGATGATGTTGAGAATTAGGGACCTAATTGTGTGTGTGTGTGTGTGTGTGTTTGTGTGTGTATGTGTATGTATTATGTACATGTGTCTCAGCCCTTCTCTCCACTTTCACCCACATTGGCCATTTTGGATCTCAAAGATTTCAATTACTTCACCCTCTGCTATTGACTTTATATTGATTGATGTGATTGATACCTTTCATCATTCACAATGCCTCTTCTATATGATGGAAATAACCCTTCCCCCCTATCTCTATCAACTTCGGTTTGTAATTAAAAATGCTCTTAGTGAAGTTATCAGTATTAATTTTTCAGGAATGCTGGTATAAGGGAATCCAAACACCCAGTCTTCAGTGATAACAGTAATAATTAAGAATAAATGAGTTTGAACTGCCTGGGGGATGTGGCCAAAAGGCACCCTCGCCTCTCCAAGCAAGACATATTCTAAATGAGTGTTTGTGAGTAAATGTTTGGAATATTACACATACCACTGGTGATAATAAGTGATGAATGGTGATGACTGATGAATTATGACACATTATAAATGATGATGAATAATGATAGATGAATGATGATGCTTAACAGCTGATGGCAAGAAATGAATTATGATTGATTATTGATGAATGGTGATAGTTGGTAAATTATGATGATTTATCTATTAGGATACTTGATAAATGATGATGGTGGATGATTGATAAATGATGATTATTAATGATTGATGATAGTCAATGAATTATGATTGATATCTGGTTATTGATGAATGGTGATGAATGATGAATTATAACATGTAAATAATGATA
>NC_069002.1:22967811-22973132 GCF_001194135.2 Octopus bimaculoides
TGGTTATTGATGAATGGTGATGAATGATGAATTATAACATGTAAATAATGATACTTGATGAATAATGAAGGTTAACAAGTGATGATAGCTGAATGGTAGTGATCAATGACTAATGATAGTTGATGAATTATGATTGATGAATGGCTTGGCAAATTATGATGCTAATGATTTCTCTTGCATTAGTTCTGAGCCAGAAATTTATCAGAGAATGGTTCTTATAATTTGAATGGACTCCAGTGCATGTCTGGTACTTTATTTCCTTGACAACCTTGCACCCTTAAAAGTTGTGATAATAATAATACTAATAATAATAACTCTGACCCCTCGTGCAGAATTTGTGGAAAATTCGCAGAGATCATGTTGTTTCTGACTGCCCAGTCCTCACTGAAAAGGTGTACCTCATAAGATATGACAGATTAGGGAAGTACATCCACTGGAATGCTTGTAAATACTACAAAATTAAATCCCATGATAAGTGGTAGAGGCACCATCCAGAGGATGTAGTAAATGGCAAGGGCGTCATCATCCTTTGGAACTTCCCAATACAAACAGACAGAAAAATTGACTCCAATCGACCAGACATTGTAATCAAGGACTACAACAGAGGAACTTGTCTAATAGATGTGTTTGTCCCACAAATATCTCAAGAAAGGAATACGAAAAGCTTCCTCAGTATAAAGATCTGCAAATTGAAATGACAAAAATGTGGAAGCTTAGTACTACGATAATACCAGTAATAATTGGTGCATTGGGAATGATAAAGAAGGGAGCTGAGGAGTATATTAAGCAACTCACTGGTAACTCCAAGCTCCATAAACTACAAAAGATAACCTTGATGGGTACAGCCCATATACTACGGAAAGCACTCTCCATCTAAAATGGAATATATGTGGTGATAATTTTAGCATGCATAGCAAAACAAAAGTGCCCTTGCTACTCTTGGCCTCCAGAGGATGCCCGGTACTAAGGCAGCTGAAATAAAGTTATAATGAAAAGAAACTAAATGATAATAATAGTAGTAGTAGTAGTAGTAGTAGTAGTAGTAGTAGTAGTAGTAGTAGTAATAATGATAATGGTGATGCTTTCTGATTTAGGTACAAGGCCAGTAATTTTGAGGGGTTAGGGCAACTTGATTGCATCAATTCCAGGAGCTGACTGATATTTTATTTCCTCAGCCTTGAAAAGATGAAAGGCAAAGTTGATCTCAGTGGAACTTGAACTCAAAACATAATGAGGTGGAAACAATTCTGTCAACTTCCCTTACTACTACTACTACTACTACTACTACCACCACCACCACCACCTCCACCTCCACCACCACCATCAAGTATAGTAGTAGTAGTAAATGAAATGATATCTCTACACCTTCAGATCTTTATATCCCTAGATGTACATAGACATAGGACAAATTTTCAGATAGATTCATGACTGATCTTGAGGAGAGAGAGCCTGTCATTAATGAGGTTATGAATAGTGATGAAAGGTCTTTTGAACAAAAGATCAATCAGTTAGTTGGTCAGATGACTAACAATCAAAAAGTGAAGTCAAACCAGTGTGTGTGAACATGTGTTTACTATTGATGTAATGACCCACCCTAGACACAACATCATTTATTTCAACACACAAGTTCACATCAAGAATTTAGCAAGCAAATACAAGAATGAAAATAATGATGGTTTCTGATTTTGTCAGCCTGGGGTTATAGTAGAAGATATTTGCACAGAATGTCATGCAGTGAGTTTGAACAGAAAATCATGTGGTTGGGAAGTGAACTTCTTTACGACACAACCATGGATAGTATATAAAATGACAAAAGATAGATTTTGCTTTCTGTTCATATTACCATTATTTCATGCTACATACTTCAAGAATATATATATACACCCCAAAGAACAGTGTTAGTATTTTAGCTTTATAGTATATAATACATTATGGGTGTCAAAACCATAATGATATCCATTTGGCAGCTGATGTTGTGTATATATATATTTTTATTCTTGTTTGTGAATTTTTAATGTCTTAATATCATTATTCTGAGTTGTCCTTCAAGCAAAGTGGAACATGTTTGTGGATTCAAGATTTGCTGAGATTGCTTACATTGATTGATACTGGCTTTTCTTTTTTTTTCCTTAGATAATCTTATTAAAACTTGGATAATGCTTATATGTTGGTGTCTAGTTTTTGAGAGGTTCTGTGGTATGCATTATATATACATAAGTTTATATATACATAAGTTTATATATATATGTATGTATATATATATATATATATATATATATATATATATATATATATATATATATATATATATATATGTATGTATATACATACATATATGTAAAATAATGTATATGTATGTGTGTATAAAATAATGTGTGTGTATATATATATATATGTATAATATAATGTATAATATGCAGATAAAGTGATTTATAATACACATAACGAATACATGAGAGGTATCACTGAAGACATCTTATGGTTTTTGATATAATATTTGCAGGTATTATGGAAAGAGCCTGAAGTTAAAACATGAATAGAATCTTGATTATATAAACCATAATTATATTCATAATCAGAATCAGGACAGATCCTAACTCTTGAGAATTCAGTAGACCAAACATCAACATTTAGATGAAAAGCAGTCTGAATAAATAGGAATCCGAAAAGTGTTAAAGGTTTTCAAAAGAATTATGGTTATTAACAGCACCACAATGATCCGAGTAATTGAGTTATTCCAGAAATAATTAATTCCAATAATTTCTCTAGAGCAATTTAACATTGTTATCACACAATCTAATTACCATACTAATAGAGTGGGAAGTCACAACATGATTGTTGGTCGTTTCTGCTTCTTTTCTGATTTGCTGGACATCTAATGCAAACTCAACAACTTCGCTGTTTTGTTAATCTGTCGACTTAGAATCTTTGTTGCTCCATTGTTATCAAGTAGATAATGCTGCTTTGATTGGCATCGGGTGTGATGCTGCTAGATTAGTGTGGCCAGACCAGCTATAGCGACGAATCAAACACTGCATTTGTTGATGTCTTTCTTTTCAACTAAACACAGAACAGTTTGTTTCATGTGAACATCAGAGTTGATTAAAGCGATTCACCATTTGGTTTTTAAACGTGCACACATACACACGCACACACAATGCCTGCAGGCATACACACATGCATACATGCATGCACGAATATATACATGCATGGATATATCATGGCACTCCATCGGTTACGACGATGAGGATTCCAGTTGATCCGATCAGTGGAACAGCCTGCTTGTGAAATTAACGTGCAAGTGGTTGAGCACTCCACAGACACGGGTACCCTTAATGTAGTTCTCAAGGGAGATTCAGCATGACACAGAGTGTGATAAGGTTGGCCCTTTGAAATACATGTACAACAGAAACAGGAAGAAAGAGTGAGAGAAAGTCATGGTGAAAGACTAGAGTAGGGTTCTCCACCACCCCCTGCCGGAACCTTGTGCAGCTTTAAGTGTTTTCGCTCAATGCCTGGTCTGGGAATTGAAACTGCAATCCTATGACCGTGAGTTTGCTGTTCTCACCACTGGGCCATTGTGGCTCCACAAAGGAGCACTCCATCGGTTACGACGAGGAGGGTCCCAGCTGATCCGATCAACGGAACAGCTCGCTCGTGAAATTAACGTGCAAGTGACTGAGCAATCCACAGACACGTGTACCCCTAACGTAGTTCTCAGGGAGATTCAGCGTGACACAGAGTGTGACAAGGCTGGTCCTTTGAAATACAGATACAACTCATTTTTGCCAGCTGAGTGGACTGGAGCGATATGAAATTAAGTGTCTTGCTCTGCAACTATCAGATATGGATTTAGGATCTTGATTATTCCAAACCAACTGTGAGAAACTAAAAAGAAAATATGAGAAATCTAAAATAAAAAAAAAAGATGAAACCTGAACATAGTCATGTATTTCACGAAACACATGCAAACAGTAACCTGAAATTATACAGTTTGTGACACAGCTCCATGTTCATCAAAACTTACACTTTTGAAAACTATATAAATGTGAAACCAGTTAAGTGTATTAACTTTAATATAAATAGATTTTCATATATACTTTCTGTGCATTTATTTCTTCTGTACAACTACTTGTAAGGATTAATAACTACACGCTCTCTCTCTCTCTCTCTCACACACACACACTTTGCCCGATCATTGTGGGTTGCATGTGGTTTTTGAAAAACAAAATGGATTTGGACTGAAAAAGGTTGAGAAGTGGTGCCCCAAACTTTTTATTAGAACACATATGGTCATGATTCTAAAAAGTGGTTCATACAGAAACATTTGGTTGCCATAGTAACCAAGCTGAGTGCCAGCTACATACAGGCTCTGTTGTTATTGGTTCAAAGAATGTCTTGGAGATGATTCCAACTCTAAACTGAACCAGCTGAACAATCGTTTTGAAGTCAATGCAGTGAGGTAAGCTCTGCATAGTGGTGGTACCTGCTAGAAGTGGTAACCAAACCTCCCTTGGTTCATCCCCTACTGTTTTATATAAGGGTAGGACCCTGGATATCATGTAAACACATGTACTGCTAAAGATTGGGATTGAATTACCTTAAATTCTGCTCTATCAGGATTGACCTGTGGCTAAACAACAAAACAACTATGAAGTTGTTTTGATGGATATTAGGAAGCTAGTGGAATAAGGTTTTGGTCAAATTATTTGGGCTAAATTAGTGTCTGTTTAAGAATATCCTTCCTGGTTTCACTGTGTCTTTGTTTCAATGTAATGCAGTCAGTAAAATATATGAAAGGAACAGTTTAACTGCTTTTATAGTAACTAACTTGAGGTCAGTCATACTAAAGTGTTTGTGACCCATCTGACCTATCTTGTACAAAAGCCCACATGAAGTTGCTTGTGATAAAGTGTCCATGTTTAATTAATGAAACCTTAAATAAAATCTCTTTATAACATGCCAACATGGAATATGGACATTAAATGATGAGGATGAAGATATATTGTTAACATTGTAAGAATTTATAAACATTTGAGAAAACATGGAATAATTCTGTTTTGGAATTAATTCTTGAAGTACATGTAAAGCTATAAAAAAATTTGGCATGTAAATATTACATTGAAAACCCTTCAGGATAGAAAAAGTCTTCAACTTTTTCTGTCCAAAAGAGTTCTTCAACCCAATATTTACCCTCTATCTGGCACCGTGGGAAAGCGTCTTCTACTATAGCCTTGGGCTGACCAAAGCCTTGTGAGTGGATTTGGCAGACAGAAACTGAAAGAAGCCCATTGTGTATATATATATATATATATATATAT
>NC_069002.1:22973469-22976660 GCF_001194135.2 Octopus bimaculoides
TGCTTGACAACCAATGCTGGTGTGTTTATGTCCCTGTAACTTAGTGGTTTGGCAAAAGAGCCCAATAGAATAAGTACTAGGCTTACAAAGAATAAGTCCTGGGGTCGATTTATTCGACTAAAGGTGGTGCTCCAGCATGGCCACAGTCAAATGACTGAAACAACTGAAACAGTAAACGTAAAGTAAAAAACGTAAGGCATATATTGAGTGCACAAATGGATAGAAGACAAACACAGAAGGTCCCTAACTCTTCGTCAGCTGGTGCGAAACTGTGTAATACTATCTGGTCAAGAACTGATGAAGAATTAGGGACCTTCTGTGACTGTCTTCCATCCATATGTGCATTCAATATATGCTATATGTTTTTTACTTTTCGTTTGTGTATTTACTGTACAAGTGCAATGTACCCTGGCTTTTGGCACATAAAATGCACCATCCAAATGTGATCGGTGCAAGTGACCCCTGACTGGCTCCCGTACCAGTGGCACATAAAAAACACTATTGAAACGTGATCGATGCCAGGGCCACCTGACTGGCTTCTGCGCTGGTGGCACATAAAAGCACCCACCCATGCCAGCATGGAAAATGGACGTTAAACGATGATGATATATATTTACACACACACACACACACACACACACACACACACATGTTTATGTCGGTTAGGTGTCTGGAATGGGACGGCTTACCTCATGGGCAGGTAGAAGCTCTTTAACCTTGGTTGGTAATCTACCTAGGAGAAGGAAATCTCCGAAATAAAACCTGAGGCCTTGGAAATTCCTGGTTTTGTCAATTCTCTTGTCACACCGGTGAAAGTCTTCTTGGGCTAATAAGTGGGGGGTAGTGCAGTGCAAGCTACACCCACTAAAAATTATTCATCTGCACAGGTACTTCCTGTACTCCAAATCTTAGTAAAATCATTCCTTTACATATATATATATATATATATATATGTATGTGTGTGTGTTTGTCTTTATGTCTGCATTTGCCCCTCCCCACTTCGCAGCCATTGTTAGTGTGTTTACATCCTCATAACTAAGCAGTTCAGCAAAAGAAACTGACAGAATAAGTATTAGGCTTTAAAAAAAAAAAGGGATCAGTACCAAGGTTGATTCATTTAAGTAAAAATTCTTCAAGGTGGCCACAGTCTAATGACTGAAACAAGTAAAAGATAAAATGATGTTAATAATTAATTGTAAGTTAATCAGTTTTGTGTTTGAGAATTTTGTGATGCAAAGTTTAGAAAGCTTGGCGTAAAACCCATGTTTAGAGGTAAGTGTACATAACAATATATTGACTCAAACCCAATAATCCTTTCTACTGTAGGCACAGGGCCTGAAATTTTGGGGGAGGGGTCAAGTCGATTAAACCAACCCCAGTACTCAACTGGTACTTAATTTATTGACCCTGAAAGGATGCAAGGCAAAGTCGGCCGTGGCAGAATTTGAACACAGAATGCAGCAGTAGATGAAATACCGCTAAGCATTCAACCTGGCATGCTAACGATTCTACTAGCTTGCCACCTTAGACCGAAACCCAATAATGTTACTGGTTAATGAAGAGTGACAGAGTCATTAGAGTAGAATGGGTAGAATGCTTCATAATATTTGTTGTGACTCCTTGTGTTTTGAGTTCAAATCCCACCAAGGTCAACTGTGCCTTTCATTTGTTTGGTGGTGGGGGTCAATAAAAAAATAACAACCCAAATATGACACACCAGAGGAACTAAAAGAACATTGGGCATGAAGTAATACCTTGTGGTATTTGTTATGGCCCTTTGCATTCTAAGTTCAAATCCTGGTACAACTTACATGAGTGGCAGACTTAGCCCATCTGCTGGTTTAACTCTTTAGCATTCAGATTACTCCGTCAAATGTATTGCTTATTTATTGACATTGTTTTGAATTGACCAGGCATTATCTTCTGGCTTTGAGATTTTGATAATATGATTGTTTATGTTTAGAACGACATTGTAGTGTAGGTGTGAGTGTCCAGATCTGGCTAGTTTGAATATAAAACAGGTGGAATACTTGGATATGGCCAATTTAAATGCTAAAGGGTTAACACCACCACTCAGCGCCTTGGGTGTTCTTAGCAGAGTCCATTCTGTTGCAAGCCTCCAGGCCCAAAGTTAGAGTTTAAACATACCTCATTCCCTCCTCTCTCCCTCCTGCCAATCTTCGAAACCCTATAAAGGGTCATGGAATCTGCAGTGCTTTGCTGCCTGAATAATTTAAAAAAATAAAAACTATCATAGTGATCCTGTAAAACTGGAGGAGGGAAAGAGTAAGAAGAAAATTCTTGAGGAATTGAAATCACAATATGGAGATATGTCATTAAAGATATTTATGGTCCAGTCTTTGGTGGTTTCTAATAAATTGCCATGATCACTCACAGTGTTACAGCTCCTGTAATTAGGTGTAATTATCATTGGCAGCAGTTCATGTTTTGTTTATCTTCAGTTTTCCACTAAGATATATATCCGTATATTCACACTCGCACACACAAAACATATTTCTATACATATATCTGTCCGTACGCTTATACACACATGCACATGCATGTGTAAATATATACATCTATATATATGCATGTGTATGTATATATATATACACATACATATATACATACATACATATATATATGTGTGTGTGTGTGTGCGCAAAAAGAAAAGAGAATAATAAAGAAGTAATGAAAGGTAATCAGATGCCGCAATGAATACCGTAATCTCAAACACAGAAAATAGTCCAGAGAATTAACAAGCCGAGCAGAACAATTCTTCATTAGAATGCCTAAGAGAGGAAACGGTATGAATAACGGACCAGATTTGCACATAGATAGATAAATAAATAATGCAAGTAGCCAGAAATATTCTCTATCGTCGCCCATGTAACCCACCACACCTTTTCATATTGATTGATCGATAATAAACACGTCGAAATTAAAGTCTCCGGCTTTTCTAAAGAAATCTCTGGAATCAGACGAGATTATGCAGGAACAAGAGTGGCCTTGTCAATAAAGCTTCACCGAAAGAAGATGCCACCAATATATACATGCACACACACATACATACATACACACATACACAATTATTTTTATTTATGCATACATGCCTGTAATGTATATGTGTGTATGTATATATTTGTTAATATATATATATATATATATATATATATATATATATATATATA
>NC_069002.1:22977088-22981430 GCF_001194135.2 Octopus bimaculoides
TGTGCATAAGCACACACACATTTGTTCATACATAATATAATTTTCCATTAAGTCTAATATAAGAAGAATTCAAACACATCAGACTAACATAGCGAAGAGAACAAGTGGAATAACACACACACACACATTCCTCATTTACATGCTTACACACACACACACACACACACACACACACACTCGTAAGCAGTGGAGACATGAAGTTGTAATAAAGCCACAATCTAACAAACGTTAGTAATAACGTTGTTTGTGTTGTTGTTGATGTTATTGGTGGTGATGGTGGTGGAGGCAGCAGTAATGACGATGGTAGTGATGGTGGTGGTGGTGACGGGATGAAAAGGGTGGATGGAGAAGAAAGAAGAGGAAGAGATCATGTAATAAAAAAAGTCAACAAAACAAATTAATACATCATCTTATTAATAAAAGTTAATCAAGGTATGGATAAATTAACAGGATGAATCTCTGCTCCCTTGAGTCTCTTCAATACAACCCCACCACCTCTACTACTGCCACTATTACGATCAATGCCATCATCGCCACCACCACCACCACCACCACCATGACCACCACTTCAATAAAGAAACAGGCTAAAACTGTTATTTAGATTTGTTTACAACCATCATTATCACCACCACCATCATGAACACTACCATTTGGCCTTCCCTTCCTCCCATTCCTCTGTTCAACTTACTTTTCTCTGTGTGTGTGTGTGTGTGGTGGGGAGATGGAAAAGAAAAACCAGGGAAATGCTTGAATGAACCAACATCTCCATTTTTCTTAATGTTTGTTCCAAGTTAGAAATTACTGTTTCTGCCACTGCTATCATCATCATCGCCGTCATCATCATCATGAAACTGTCTTATTGCTTTTTGAGCCCAGGTAAATCACCATTGGACCATCCTATAATCAAAGACTTTCCTGCCATGACCATTTCCACTTTTATCTGTGTTGGATCATAGTGTCTAATATGTCCTTGAGTGACATTTTGGCTGCTTTTTCTAGCAGGCTGAAGCTGAAGTTGAAAATGTAAACATTGGTGTATTCCACAGCCATGAGGTTAAAAGGGTCAAGTCCCTGACCACTGGCTGCCCACAAGCATTAAGCATGATAAGTTCAATCCTTAGGTACATTAGTTATCATGTTGTACCCTCAAAGTAGCATTCTGCATTTCATACACTATTTCATGTTACTCCACATTGAGATGCATTCTTGTGCAACCTTAGATGAAAATGCAATAAATTATGCAATCCAAAGAACTGTCTTATGTTTGGGGCTATGATATGTATAGATTTCTGATCAATTACTCTTAATTATTAATTGGTTTTAAAGTTGACAGCCCAACCTATCTGCAGCCAAGAAGATGTGTGCACACACTTTGTGTATCACCCTATTACCTGTTCATTTGGCTGTGTGACATGTTATATAATGCATCCTATAAAATCTAGTCAGCTTCCTCATCATTCATTTCCTAAAGGCTGCATCTCATTCCCGTTTGCACTCAAATATCAAACTTCTAAATTGTCATATATCTCAGTTATAGGTTAAAGTCTCACATTTCCTTGTGTAGAAAGGACATGTGGAAGAAGACAATGATTCCAGTTGAATAAGGTTTTGGTTAAGTAAATATGTAACAAGGCTTGTAAGGACTTGCTGAACCATATACTTCCTGGTTTTTATTAATTTCTCTTTATTTAACACATTCTAGACTTGTGTGAGTAGCCACTGTTAATTACAGGTGAGAAAGATATTAAACAAGCAGTTGAGTTATTAGTTCCACAGAACCATGTGATCTTTGAAGAAGCTGCACAGTTAGCATTTGTTATTTTGGAGTTGATGGATTGATTGTGCACCAGGCAACAGATCTAGAGTCTAGAGGTTCTGCATTTCAGTGTGTGTGTGTGTGTGGTGGAGAGGAAGAAGAAGAAGAAGGGAAATGCATGAATGAACCATCCTCTTCATTTGTCTTAATGTTAGTTCTTCGATAGAACACCAGGCAGCAAACCTAGAGTGTGTGGTTCATGTCTTACCTCGAGTACCGTGTTGTCCATAGTTAGCTGGAGTTAAAAATTTTTCAATTTATCCTGAAGTAACTCCATCTGACTGTAAATAGATACCTCTGGGAAGTAGGGTGAGGGTAACTCATTGTGGTGCTGAGTTCAAATCTTCTTGACTGTAGCCAGAAGCCAAGAAGTGGAGCTGAATCTCTTTGATACCATCATCCTCATCAGTATTTAGTGTCTGCTTTCCATGCTGGAATGGGTTAGATGGTTTGACTGGAACTGTTAAGCTGGAGAGCTGCACCAAGTTCCAGTCTGTTTGGCATGGTTTCTATGGTTGGATGCCCTTCCTAACACCAACCACTCCAAGAGTCTAATTGAATTAATCCCCTGTTAATAGATACATGTGATTGGGGTCAGTCTGACAACCAGGTAACTCAAGTATGGAGAAAAAAAAGAGTTATGTAGTCACTTGATCTGCTAGAAATAGCAGCCAAATTTCCCTTAAGTCATACCCTGTTTTCTCATAAAAAGTAAAGGATATTTTGGATAATATAGCCCTAGATACTCCTGAAGAGGCAGGAAAGTCATAAGTGGAAGACTTTTGATCATAGATTACTCAATCGTGTTTGACCGAGGGTTAAATGATGACGATATATGTATAGAAATGAAGCACTGTGGCAGTTTTTCACTCTTCCATTTTCACAGCACCAGATAAAACGGTTTATAGATTTCCATATTCAAAGCACCAGAGAAGTTGGTTTTATTGTAAAATATATTTTATAGGTTTTTAGCTTTTGGGGGAAAGAAAAAAAAGCAAGGAAAACAAAACTAAACAAATCTGTCTTGGAGACAGCCACATGCACATCTTTGTATTACTCGGAATTAAATTAGGCTTTCATAACTTATGAGGTGTCAAATAAGCAAAATCTTATTGAAGCATTTATCAGCATTTACCTAGAATTGATTTAATAAACTCTACCTAGTTTTCTTGTACTAAAACTGGTCATGTACCAAATTAAAATAAACCAGTTCTATTATAGGGTAGAAAAAACAAATTCTGTAGCAGAGAGAGAGAGGTGGGTTAAGAAACCAATTTAGATTCTGTCTGTTGGTGTTCATAAGGAAACAACATGCATCTCATACAATATAGTTTTTATACTTGAAAATATATCTGGTGTGTTGTGTGACTGATTACCGATTTCAGAGACTGAACAGAACTATTGTCTGGGACATTCATTCATTTTATTGTTCACTTTTCCCTGCTGGAATGGTTTAGACAAATAAACACCGTCGAGACGTTGTTTCTATAGCGGGATGCTCATCCTGTCACTAACCCTTACCTGTTTTCTAAGGAAGGTAACTCAAATCTTTTGAAAACTATTTTAGAAAGTGCAGAGTTACTGAATAATTTGTTGCCAAGAGACAACAAACAGTGCTGTCTAGAACTCTGTGACATTTCCTTTGATGATTGCTTTATCCAAGAGCAGAATGTAAACATTCACATTGACCCATCATCATCACTTAATGTCTATTTTCCTTGCTGGCATGGGTTGAACAGTTTGACAGGAACCTTGCCAAAACAGACAACTGGAGCATGGTGCAGCTCTCTGGCTTGCAGAAAGCTGCACCAGGCTCCAGTTATCTGTTTTGGCAAGGTTTCTATGGCTTGATACCCTTCCTAATGCCAACTAATTTACAAAATGTACTGGGTGCTTTTTACATGGCAAACATACAAACACATACATCAACGTTTTTAACGTCCACTTTTCTCATGCTTGCAGTGGTCAAACAGAACCAAAGAGGTGGATTTTCTACGGTGATACGAATGGTTGAATTATGAGTCAAAAATTTTCACTTGGTTGTTTGTAGTTGGACTCTGTATGTTTGTTTTTATATGTGCACCTCTTGGAGTGTTTCATGTGTGACTGGTGCATGCTTCTGTGCATTACAGTGAATATTTAAATATGTGCACATGTAAGATGTGTGTGTGTGTGTCTAATATATATATTATGTGTGTGTGTGTAATATATATATATATATGTCTGTGTGTGTGTGTGTGTGTAATATATATATGTGTGTGTGTGTAGTATGTATATGTGTGTGTCTAATATATATATTTATGTGTGTGTAATATATATATATGTCTGTGTGTACTCTTTACTCTTTTACTCTTTTACTTGTTTCAGTCATTTGACTGTGGCCATGCTGGAGCACCGCCTTTAGTCGAGAAAATCGACCCCAAGACTTATTCTTTTGTAAGCCTAGTACTTATTCTATCGGTCTCTTTTTGCCGAACCGCTAAGTTACGGGGACATAAACACACCAGCATCGGTTGTCAAGCGATG
>NC_069002.1:22983804-22986173 GCF_001194135.2 Octopus bimaculoides
TATATATATATATATATATATATATATATATACACATACATACATACATACATACATGTGTGTATTTGCATTTACTTACATGTATGTACATATTTATGCTTAAAGCTCTATGTATATGACTTTGTATGTGCATGTGTTTATATATGCATATATACTTAAATGTGTGTGTATACATACATGCATGCATACATATATGTATATATACTAGAATAAATATACATGCATAAATATATGTGTATATATATGCATATATGTGTGCATAGATATGCATCTGTATATATGTACGTGCACACACACACACACACACACACACACACACATCTATATCCGTATGTATTACATGCACACACACATGTATGTATGTGTATATATGTATGTATGTATGTGTATATATGTATGTATATATATATATATGTATGTATATATATATATATATATATATATATATTAAAGTTAAATTTATGTAGGCTTTACCACTGAAATGTTTTTGACTACTGGTCTTCCATTTGACCAATCATGTATTAATTTTTTGATTTGCAGTTGTTTTTTGGCTTTGTGTTGGAATATAAGCATTACTCTCTGATTATTAATCGTCTATTTTTAGGAGGGGCTTTATACAGCATGGATCTATTATCAACTAGTATTTTACTACCTAAGATTGTTTTGTGATGCATGGTATAGTGTGCTGTGATTGCTCTTTGTTGTGAATGCATGGTGAGCATATGAGAGTGTGTTGTACTAGTATGGCCAATATATTGTTAAAGAAACATTTAACTCTGCTGCTGTAATTGACAATGAAGGTATAAGCCATAGAAACTTTATTGATAAGATTGAATAATTTGCCTATCATGGATCATCAGAAAAGGCAAAGTTATATGGTATAACCCTCCTTTCCATTTGACTGCCAGACTTAATATTGCCTAATCCTACTGAATTTTGCCAGTTATCTCTTTCCGTATCCCTACAAGTTTCATAAAATCTTTAATAGATGTAATTTTAAAGAACATTTGAACAGTATGAATAATTTTGCTTCTTCTTTAGTTGGGATTAATTGGAAGAAATTAGTTTCCTTCCTGACTGGATACCTTACCTCTGTATAATTGCTTTAACAGAAGTACATATGCACTAAATAAAGTGTAACAAATTGTGCTAAATTTTCCACCAATAATGACAAAAGATGCTACATATGTCTCACCAAGAACACTTTTAAATCTAGTTATATTCATCATAAACTCAGTTTAGACATGAGAATAAAGAAACACAACAACACTATTGAATTACATCTATAGTTTAAAAGATAAAGGTATCTCTGACAACAAAATTAACTGATCAGTTATTGATATGCTCTTGCTTACATTAATGACCACAATTGCCCTGTTATGCATATCTGAAAAATTCAACAGTCTTCCATAGCCTTTTAACCTTTAAAATTCTAAATTGGAGTTGATTTCTTCCTGCCCTCATCAAAAGAAATTTATCCTACATTCCTTCAAGTTATCCTCTTGTTGACTTAGTTCATGTTTGTTAAAATAACCCTGAATCCAGTCACTACAAGCTGACTCTATCACTCTTCCACACTCCATTGATCCTTCTAGGTGTTTTCATCTCTTTGCTTTCGGGTTCTTGCTTTCACAGGCCTATAAACGTGCTCCTTAAAGGCTTCCTCTCCTGCATACACTGTAAACTTAACACTACTTAATCCTATTTGCATATCTCCTGTTTTTTAACAGGATTTTTATATGCTCTTATACATTGCTTCTTTATTGTACTTTCATTATGTACTCTATCATGCATTTTCTTTTTATATACGTCTCTGTTTTATCCACCTTATTTTTACATAACCACCTGATCCTCTATTCTCTATTATCATACTACATTGAAACACATTATTGTTTACACATATGAATATATAAACCTTTGTTCAAAATGTATTATACTACTCAAAAAGTTGCTTTTCAGGGCTCTAAGCTCCGACATTGTAACTACTGATAATGATTTAAAAACCCTGGTTTATTATATAATGTATGTAACTTGCATAAATATCTTCACATGCATGTGTTCCTGCATAAAGGCTCTTATGTGTGGAGGCTTCTTATGCTTCATAAGTGCCTGGATGCATTTTGTCTTCATGTGATATATATATATATGTATGTGTAATATATATATATAAATATAAAGTATAAGGAAAGTAAAAAAATATATAGGTGTAGACGATTTTTAATTCAAATCTAAGTTGGTATAAAACCAATATATATTCTACAAATTGTTTCAGAGTCTAATGAATTCCAAAGACAAAACGAAAAACCCTTCTTGAAATAAAAATTAGATTCTTCGCCAGGAATTACGTGTTCGTATGAAAATTTTCAACC
>NC_069002.1:22986193-22987296 GCF_001194135.2 Octopus bimaculoides
TATATATATATATATATATACATACATATATATAAAGATCTTTTATAGCCTAAACAGGAATGAAAGTTCAAATAATGTATTATAGTGCTCAGAAAGTTGAAGGATTTCAATCCTCACCTCTTTATATATGTATATATATATATATATATATATATATAAAGAGAGATAGAGAACAGAATGTTAGCAACCTTTGTGGAAGAGGTTTTTGTTAAGTTAAGTTTATGGAAAAAAAATTTCTTCCTTAAAGGTTGGTGACATTATTCTCCAAATGATTTTTTTTTTAATATTTAATAAATTAAAAATCTTCCTTTAAATATTGTAACTGCAACAATTATTTGTTTTATAAAAAACTTTTATAAATATATTTACACACACACACGAAAGTCTATGAGAATTAATATAGTTTTTGAAATGTGAAGGTGATTTTTAAAAAACTAACTATTTAAAAAATAAATATATTATGGCTGTGTGATAAGAAGCTTGCTTCCCAACCACTTGGTTCCGGGTTCAGTCTCACTGTGTGCCACTTTGGGCAGGTGTCTCCTACTATAGCTTCGGGCTGACCAAGGCCTTGTGAGTGGATTTGGAAGACAGAAACTATCATATATATATAGTTGTTTATCTGTGTTTTGTTTGTCCTTCACCACCTCTTGAAAACCAGTGTTTGTGTGTTTATGTTCCCGTAACTTGGCGATTAGGCAAAGGTGACCAATGGAATAAGTACTGGGCTTTAACAAAAGAAAATAAGTGCTGGGGTTGATTCAGAAGACTAAAATTCTTCAGTGTGGTGCCCCCCCATGGCCACAGTCTAATGACTGGAAGAAGTAAAAGTTAAAAGATATAAGTACACACACACACACACACACAAGCACAGCTATATATGCTTATATATGTATATATGTATGTGATTTTGTATATTTATGTATGCATATATTCATGTATATATGTACATATATGTGTATATTAATTTGTGCGTATGCATGTGCTGCATATGTATACACACACACACATATATATATATTTGTGTGTGTGTGTGTGTATGTATGTTTGAATATGTGTGTGTGTGTGTGTGTGTGTGTGTGTGTGTGTGTGTGTGTGTGTGT
>NC_069002.1:22987309-22987910 GCF_001194135.2 Octopus bimaculoides
TTTTTTTTTTTTTTTTTTTATGATCTGAATTGAAATCTTGGTAGTTCTGGGTTTTCTCATCCTTCTGGGACAGATAAAGCAGATACCAATAATATACTAGGTTGGTTTATTCAACCAATCCACCTGCTTCCTCTACTCTTTTCGCTAAATTTGTGCTGGGCTGAGGCTCTCTCCTCCTCCTCATCCTCCTTATCAATATCATCAATGTTGTTGTTATTATTTTCACTATCATCATTATTCGTTGTTATTCTTAGGGCAAATAAAGACATCATTATCATTCTCCCTCTCTTTCTCCTCCTCCTTATTATTATTATTATTATTATTATTATTATTATTATTATTATTATTATTATTATTATTATCATTATCATTACATAATAGAAATAAAGAAAAAACCCAGCCATGTTGAGGTATGGTTTAATTTTATGGTCTGTAGCTGAGAAAATTGGCATTCTTCAGTAAGCAATTGTATTCACATCAACTTGCCGAACAATATATTTGCATAGAAATAAAAATGAAGGTGAAATAGAGGGAAAAAAAAGAACAAAAACAATAACCTCTACTTTCTTTCATTGTTTTCCTTTTTATTCATTTTTGCTTT
>NC_069002.1:22988556-22991762 GCF_001194135.2 Octopus bimaculoides
GAAGAAGGGACAATGTCTTACAGCTGTTTCAGCCTAGAGGTGACATGCCTCATTCTATCTATATAACTCCAGTAAACTGGAGTAATTGATAGATGAAATGGATGAAAATAGAGGTACATGTATGGTTCTCTAGGCCTCTTCAGATATTTACAAAGTTTATGGAGTTAATTTACAATATACAAATATAAACATATAAAAATCATATAAAAATCATAAAAACCCACATATATATGTATATACATGCATACTCTGACATATATAGATATACATGAATAAATAAACATAAATACATGAATATATATATGTACATTTAAATGTACATACATAAACGTCTATACATGCACACCAATGAGTCAATTGTCATTGTTATTATACATAAGGACACATATATACCCGCCCACACATCCATACATACATACACATATGTGTACATAAGCATTCCCGTACATTCATGTTCTCTGATACATAAGCTTTAGTTGCGTTTGGAAAGGAGGACTGGTGCATTGGTTCCTATGACAATATTTCCAGCAGTCCTCTTTATGATAGAGGAATTTATATAAAAAGATATTTTGAGAGCATTGTTATAATAATAATAATAATAATGTCCAAACTTCTATAGCCTGCGATGAGGTTTCTGCCTATGGAGAAGTTAGAATCCTGCTTGTAGTGGGGAGGGGTAATTTTTGCTGTTCAGTTCCCTCATCTAATTGGTCATCTATTGTTTTAAACAGTATATTGGATAGTGGGTTGGATTCACAACCCCTAACTTTCTTGGATTATATACATATATATATATATATGTATGTATGGCCGTTTTCGTGCGGGTGACACGTAAAAGCACCCACTACACTCTCTGAGTGGTTGGCGTTAGGAAGGGCATCCAGCTGTAGAAACTCTGCCAAATTAGATTGGAGCCTGGTGTTGCCATCCGGTTTCACCAGTCCTCAGTCAAATCGTCCAACCCATGCTAGCATGGAAAGCGGACGTTAAACGATGATGATGATGATGTATTTGTGTGTCTGTCTTTGTCCCCCACCATGACTTGACAACCGATGTTGGCATGTTTTTGTTCCCATGACTTAGTGGTTCCACAAAAGAGAGTGATAGAATAAGTACTAGGCTTAGAAAGAATAAGTCCTGGGGATTGATTTGTTCGACTAAAGGCGGTGCTCCAGCATGGCCGCAGTCAAATGACTGAAACAAGTAAAAGAAATAAAAAATAATATGTATATCTAGCTATCTCTCTCTCTCTTCTCTCTTCTTCTTTCTTCTCTCTCTCTTCTCTTCTCTCTCTCTCTGTCTCTCCCTCTCTCCCTCTCTCTCTCTCTCTCTAAATTCAAGCACACATGTATACAAAAGCTTATATATGTAAACAGACATATATACATACACACATGCCCAGGTATGTGTGTATCTAGATACACACACACACACACACACACACACACGTGTGTGTGTATATGTGTGCACATATCTGTACATGCATCATATCATCCTCATCACCATCATTGTTATCATTTTGCATCCACTTACCATGTTGGCATTAGTTGAACACTTCAAGACAATTTAGTTGGTTCTTATCCAAACTTCCTACCTTTATGTGAATGGTCTGCTGCCTACCATTTACCTATATTTCACTTCAGAATAGCTTCTATAGCTGTAAAACCTTGCCCAACACTTACCATTATACAGAATGTACAGTTTATTGTGGCACCAACATATAAGAGGTTGTGATGTTCATGCATGTTTGTTTAATGTAAGCCTGATTGTCTCTCTTTTCATGATTCCACTTCATCACAACCAAACCTCACTGAATTTAAACTTAAATGGTAAATATTTCTTCTTTGAGGTATATTAATTTCTTATATCAACACAAACCCAGGAATGTGTTAAGAGGAGACCCAGGTGATTCATTGGGCACCATTTGATAACCTGTATTATAGTTTGTTTACATCCTGTGACTTAGCTGTTTCAGAAAATATAGAGAGCAATAAAATAGGTATCAGACTGAGAAAATAGAAATAAGTTTTTGGGTTCATTTAATTGGCTAAATTCTCCAGAGTGATGCTTCAGCATGGTTAAAGTTTAACGAGTGGAATTTGTAAAAGTCAATAAGAATTGTGAAAGATAAAATACCAAATAGTAAAGGCATTAAATTCTTTGCTGTTTCACGGTGCTACCTTTAACAAATGATATTGAATTTATTCCCAGAAAAGAAAGAAGATATCCCACAAAAAATCCAAAAATATTTCTGTCCTTTGTCAGAATTTTAGCGCGTTTGAAAGAAGCCAATTTGTTTCCTGTAGATATTTTTTATTGATCTTGAGAGATATAAAAGACAGAATTAATCAGGGTGGGATTTCCGAAATAGAACATAGAGCGCCATATTGATGAGATTTGAGCATAAAACATTGAGAGATGAAATAAGACCACATCAAAGTTTTAAAATGTTGTCCTACCATCTTTACCAATCTGCAATTTTGGAGGACAGCCTGAAAATAGTCATGATTTCGATAGTGCCAATAAATTATTCTATCGACAAATGTCAAAATAATTAACATAGTTGAACAGCAAACATTATTTTCTGTGATGACTTGTTTAAATTGTTTCTATGGCTGTTATGTTGTTCATTAGTGACATTGCTGTTAACATATTTTATAGCCATGCATCATCTTACATGTGTGAAATATGAACGAGTTTATTGCTGCTAAACAGCAAAAACAAAACAAAAGAACTAAATAAAAGCATAAAAAAAGGTTAAAGTGAAATTCTTCCTAAAAGCCTCTGAGATAAAGGTATAAAATTAACTCATTTATTTAAATTTTAATTTATTTTTCAAATACTTGTGTCTTATTTAAAAAAAAATTTTATTTCCCATAATTTGGTAGGTGGTGTAGAATAAGTTAAGTATTATTTTTCCTTCTGTTATGTCAAAGTTAATTAACTAATAGAAAAAAAATTGTATTCTTCTCATTAACAGTTGCTGTTGTTCCGATATATTATATAAATTTATGTTTTATGCAGACCTTTAGTCAAGCACACACATACACACACACACACACACACACTCATATGAATACATATTAGGAAGTGTGCTGTTCAGTCTATCACCTTTATACCAATACACATTTACACACAGATACACTCACAGACACACACACACACACACACACACACACACACACACACACACACACACACACACA
>NC_069002.1:22992059-22993313 GCF_001194135.2 Octopus bimaculoides
GGGGGGGGGGGTAGAATTTCTGCTCATTCTCCTGATTTCAGTTTATGTGTATCAGTGAAAACTTGTGGTTGTAGTCGTCTTCTGGCTGCTATTTTTAGCATGCTAGTGCTATTTGTAGCACCCTTAATGATTAATTATTAATAATTATTATATATTAATATATATATATATATAAAAGATAATAAGAGTGAAAAAACTACAGAAGGCTTGTGTTACATGGTTAAAGTATATATTTAAATTATGTCAGAAAAATGTTATAAAATTTTTTTGGTGTGCGATGGGTAAATTGTCACCATTTTATATTTTTAATTTGGTGCATGTGCATTGTTTGCTTTTGATTTTGTCAACTACACAGTATAGTAGGATCAGTTGGGCACTGTTTGCGAGAAAAACAGCACCATGATGCAATTCACTCTGCCAGACATTTGGAAATGACATGCTGCACTGCTTGTCATTCATGCTGGAAGCTCCAATATGAACATTTGAGAGTGTCTGGGTGTCAATCTGAAGATATGTACTGAGAGTGATAAAAATCAAACATCCAGTCAACATCATACGTGTTTGGAGTGATCACTAATGATGGCGACGTTATGCCTCCATTCATCTTTCCACATGGCCTCAGACTCAACATGGAGGCCTACATCAAGTACCTGGAGAAGGTAGTGTTGTCCTGGGTTGAGGGTGGCTGCTGGAAGACCCTATGTCTGGCAACAGGACTCTGCACCATGCCACACTAGCAGGAGAACCCAGTCATGGCTGTCAGACAATTTCTGTGACCACATCACCCCTAACATCTTGCCACCTAACTCCCTTCCCAGACAGCAACCCCCTTGATTATTATGTGTAGGGTGCAGTTGAGTGAGAGACCAACAGAACTCCTTGTAACACCAAAGATGAACTGAAGGCAAGGATTATGGCAGCATTCACCAACTTAAATAAGGTGACCATCCAGTAGAGTTGCAAGAGATTCCAAAGTCGCCTGGAAACCATGGTTGAAGCCAATGGCGATTTTATTGAATAAATTTACTCTTTAGTATTTCAAGATATTTTTTTGTAATCTTGGTAAACATATCTGTTAAAATGAGAGGTGTATGTATGTGTACATTCATATATATGTGTGTGTGTTTGTATGTATATATGTGTACATTCATATATATATGTGTGAGTGTATGTATGTGTGTATGTATATGTATATATATATGTATGTGTGTATGTATGTATGTATGTATATGGGTATATATATATATATATATA
>NC_069002.1:22993555-22994583 GCF_001194135.2 Octopus bimaculoides
TAGGTACAACTGCTCTATTTTATGGTTGATTGGTTCAGCAACACGAAGGCAATCCAACTGTAAAAGCCCAATTGCTTCAGAACATAAACGAAAATGAAGCCATGCAACAGCCATCTCACTCCCCCAACAAATACATCTAAAAAAAGAAAACAAAAACAAAGCTAAACAGCAACAACAACAACGTAAATAAGTAAAAAAGAAACAAAAAAAAAAGAGAAATGTCTATACAAGTGTTTAGCATTCCTGTTTTTGTTTTAGTGGTTTCAGTTATTGAACTGTGGCCATGCTGCAGCTTCACTTTATTGATTAGATATTTGCAGTTGTAAAGGTGGTGCTTCGGCATGACCCCAGCATTTGGCTGTATCCAGGAAATGATAAATGTAGGGTTAATTATTTATTGCTAATTGGGAATTATCTATTTGAGTTTTTTCTGCTGAAATAATTGAAGTGAACAGAGCAGTATCATTTTAGCTTTTGTCTTTCACTTGTTTCACTCATTAGACTATGGCCATGCCGGAGCAGTGCATTGAAGAAGTTTTAGTTGAAGGAATCAACTCCGCTACATTTTACTAAGTCTGGTACTTATTCTATTGGTCTCTTTTGCCGAACTGCTAGGTTATCAGGATGTAAATACAGCAACACCAGTTGTCAAGCAGTGGTGGAGGACAAACACACACACACACACGCACACGCACGCGCGCGCGCGCATTTATATATAAATTAATATAAGTAGCTATGTGCAATATAAAGCCATGAAGGACAAATTTAATTGTCACTAATTGTGACTGAGGATGCAGAATAACACCCATATTACTTGAAATAAGAGTTAAACCCTTACAGCTGCATACACACACATTTTATATACATGACAGGGGAGATAACTGTCTCGTGAGCAAAGTTGAAAAGCCACTGGACTAGACTAGTTTCGTCTCTTAATTGGAGATTCATCAGTAGTGTCTATCCCTATTGCTTGGAGGTTCAGCTAAAACCCTCTGCCAGTATATATATATATATATATATATATATAT
>NC_069002.1:22995313-22999930 GCF_001194135.2 Octopus bimaculoides
TGTCATGTATATAAAATGTGTGTGTATGCAGCTGTATGGGACTGTCACATTAAGTTGACAACATACTATCACTTTATCATGCTGCTACTGCATAAATCTCTCTCAGAGATTTAGAAACGTATTATTGCACCTAGAAAGTTACATTCCAAAGGCAGAGGGTTTTAGCTGAACCTCCAAGCAATAGGGATAGACACTACTGATGAATCTCCAATTAAGAGACGAAACTAGTCTAGTCCAGTGGCTTTTCAACTTTGCTCACGAGACAGTTATCTCCCCTGTCATGTATATAAAATGTGTGTGTATGCAGCTGTATGGGACTGTCACATTAAGTTGACAACATACTATCACTTTATAGTCCTATATACTTTGAAAGAAAGTAAAGACAGGTAGGGCATGACTGGAATGACTTTGTAGTCATCGTTTTGATGGATTGTGAGTGACCTGGGGCTAAAGAAACAACAGAAGCAATAAAAGACACATTGCACAATGTAGTTCTAGATATTTCTAAAATGATGGGATGTTCATGATCAAAGCACATTTGAACAGTTTGAACAGGACTGACCTAGGGTTAAACAACAACAACAACAACAATCGACCTGATCATTTCTAGCTGCACAGTTCTTGCTAATTCCATATGTATTCACAGACATCAAGGTAATAGCTATGTCCAGGTACCAAGTGTCAGTACGTTGGCACTTTAATGTGAAAATGGATAAGAAATGGTATGAATTTGTTCCAAATATGAGACATGGCAGTAATTTGACTACAGTCATCCTGAATTTATCTGTTCCAAATGACAGAATATCCAAGAATACCAAGGATATTCTACCGATTCTAATAATGTCTAACATTGACACAAAGCCACAAATTTTGTAGAAGTATTTTGTTAATTATGTTGATTGCACTACCTAGCCGGTACTTAAATTTATTGACCTTGAGAGGTTGAAAATTAAAGTTGACTGCTGTTGGATTTGAACTCAAAAAGTAAAGATGATGATGATAATAACAATAATAATGATAATCTATTTCTTTATTGAAGGCCTGAAATTTTTGGGGAGGGGTAAGTCGATTACATCGACCCCAGTGTTTCCCTGGTATTTAATTTATCGACCCTTAAAGGATGAAAGGCAAAGTTGACCGTGGCAGAATTTGAACTCAGAATGTAAAGCCAGATGAAATTCCGCTAAGCATTTTACCTGGCATACTAATGATCCTGCCAGCTCGCCACCTTAATAATAATAATAATAATAATAATAATAATAATAATAATAATAATAATGATTTCAAAGTTTGGCACAAGGCCAGCAATTTCAGGGGAGGGGGTAAGTCAGTTACATTGATCTCAGTGTTGCTGACCCCGGAAAGATGAAAGGCAAAGTCGACCTTAACAGAATTTGAACTCAGAGCGTAAATAATAAAAATGATAATAATAATAATAATAATAATAATAATGAGAATAAAATTTTCTTTACACAACATAAAAGCAAGAATAAATACAAAAAAACAAAACTTTTTTAAATACACTAGCGAGGACAAAACTTTTGAGGAACAGAGTAATGATGATGATGGTAATGATGATTTCTTCATACAGTATAAATAGAAGCATTAATAAAAAAACTTCTAAACACACTGGAGAAGAAGAAAGTTTGGAGGAATGGAATAATAATATTAATAATAATAATAATAACAATAATAATAATAATAATAATAATAATAATAATAATATATAAAGTGAAGCATAAACAGAAAAAGTTTTAAACACACACAAGAGAAGAGGAAAGTTTTGAGGAATGGAAGATTGTACAAGAAGATCAATATTGAAATAACAGGGTATCGTGAAATTGGGATCATGGAAGAGGAAGAAGTTGAAACATATCAGGATGTCATGCATAAAATTGCAGTTATGAGAACATTAAAGGACGGATGTAATACCAGAAGCACTGGAATTGGTCTGAATGATCTCTTCTTGTACATTAGACAAATAGCTAAGATAGGGATTGAAATGAGAAATAACTTGAATGTGGAGAGGATATATTAGGGGTGGTGGGCAGCAATTAAAATTCGTATCAAACACATTAAGGAAACGAGATCACAAGTCTGAATGTAGTCAGAAGAGTAATAATGTCAGCTGTAAGTTTGCCAAATTTAGGAGAAATGGCTCTGCCAATAGTACTTGCAGAAACAACAATGACGGTAATAACAACAACAATAACAATAATAATGAGCCTCACCAATTTTGACACAAGGGCAGCAGTTCTGAAGAGGAGGGTGAAATTGATTATATTAGCCCCAAGTATTTGACTGGTACTATAATTTGTTGACTACTGAGAAGATGAAAGGAAAAGCGGATCTTACCAGGATTTGAACTCGGCTCACAGGCTTAATAATAATAATAATCATAATAATAATCCTTTCTAGTATAGGCATATGGAAGCACATGGCCTAGTGGTTAGAGCAGGGGACTTGTGCTCGAGAGATCGCTGGTTCAAATCTCAGACCGAGTGATGTGTGTGTTTATGAGTGAAACACTTAAGCTCCACGTGGCTCTGGCAGAAGGTAATGGTGAACTTCTGCTGACTCTTTTGCCACAACTTTCTCTTGCTCTTTCCTCCTGCATTTAGCAGCTCACTTGCGACAGACTGGCGTCCTGTCCAGGTGGGGAACCTATATGCCAATGAAACTGGGAAACCGGCCCCTTATAAGCCAGGCATGGCTCGAGAAGGAACAAACAAGAACAACTAGTATAGGCACAAGGCCTGAAATTTTTGGGGTGGGGGGAGACAGTCAAATACATTAACTCCAGTATGCAACTGGTACTTATTTCATTGACCCCAAAAAGATAAAAGCAAAGTCAGCCTCAACGGAATTTGTACTCAGAATGTGAAGACAAACGAGATGCCACTAAGCATTTCATCCGGCAAACTAACGATTCCATCAACTCACCACCTCGAGTGGTAATAATAATAATAATAATAATAATAATAATAATAATTTATTCTTATATTGGCCACAAGGGCTAATTTAGATAGAAGCATAAAGGACATGCAACAATATAAAAGACAACACAAGATGATACAAAAGGTTTTCTTGTGTAAACAATAAAATACAATAAAAATTAAACAACAACAATGATAATTATAGTGATAATTATAATAATGGTTACAAATTTTGGTAGAAGGCCAGTAATTTCTGTGAAGGAGTGTAGTCATTTATATCATTCTTAGTATTCAACTGTACTTATTTTAATCAATCCCAAAAGGATGAATGGCAAAAATCAACCTCAGCGGAATTTGAACTCAGAACATAAAAATGGATGAAATGCCATGAAACATTCTGCCAGCTCTCTGCCTTCTTGGTGGAATTTGAATTTAGAATATAAATTTGAAAGAAAGCCACTAATCTTTTTCCTGGTATGCTAATAATTCTACGTGCGTTATATAGGAATGGTTTCCAATTTAGGCACAAGGTAAGATATTTTGGAGAAAGTGAGACAGTTTGATTATAACAGCCCCAGTCAAAATCCTTTGGTCACTTTGTGCTTTGAAGCTGTGTGCAATAAGAGAACTCTTGTAAAGCAGATAAGAATTGACATCAGGAAGGGTATCCGCTTGTAAAACAATGTACCAGCATTCATTAAACCCGTGTAGGCACGTAAAAATGGATGTAAAATAAAGGAATAAATGTCTAGCAAAGAGAAACTTTGAAGTCAGTTTCATTTAAAGATTGCTATTTTTTTTTTGTCCTTTCTTGAGCTAACTTCCAGTGAGTCTTGTGAAAATTTGGGTTGGATAACAAAGTTGGAGAGTTTCTTGTGAGGGACAAAGTTCCACTGTTCTTTTGGCCCATTGTACATTGTTGATTGTCATCATCATCACCCTTTTGTATAGTTGGAAAACCAATCCCGAACCATTTGGGATTCAAAGTACAACTGACTTCCACACCTCTTGATCATTCATTGCAACTCCAAGTTCATTGACTGCAAATTTTTGAGTCACATGCTATGATATCTGGGAAAGTGAGTTTTCTCAAGAAGACTCTTCCTGCTGGTCTCCACGAGAGGAGGAATGAAATGAACTTTCTGCCTGTTTGATAACAGTGACCCCGCTGATTCTAGTCGTTTCTGACATGAATTATCTGTTCACCGTTATCCTACCATATGATGGTCAGAGAAGGTTGTAAGTGTGACCTTCATGTCAGAGATGAGGTTCATGTTATTTGCGAAACAGATGTAAAGCATTGCTGCCTCTGGGTAAAATATTACTTGCTCCATGAATAGCAAACTAGTGAGGTCAAGTGGAGATGCTCTCTGTCTTCATTCAAACTGTGATATTTTCTGATAAAAACTGAAAGTTATTCCTGTCATGGAACCAAAATTGTTGAGTTTTTTTAGTAACTGACTGACACGAGTAGTCTTTTTAGAAGAGGACACACAGACAGACAGACACACAGACAAATATACCGATTTCTCAACAGATAATACAGAAAGCATAGGAAGCTGAGAGACTGGAAAGATCTGCAGAATGGCTTCTATCAGGTGATCATTAAGAGAACTATTATTGAGAATTACTCTCCAGAGAGTTAACAGCACAGATATATATTTTATTATATCATTCCCCT
>NC_069002.1:23000375-23002572 GCF_001194135.2 Octopus bimaculoides
TATATATATATATATATGTATGTATGTACTATATATTATTTTTAATGAGTCTTTTTATGACTGTGATGTGTGATGGTGGTGCATGGTGGAGTGGTAAAGATGGTTGTGGTGGTTTGTGATGGTGGTGATGATGATGACGGTGGTGGTGGTAGTTGCAGTGGTGGTGTTGTTCAGAATGGTTTCACATCACTGCTACCATAATTATGCTTATCACCACCATCCTAACTATCGTCACCAGATAGAAAACAGCAGCTCTAGAGTTACTGTCATATTGTTTGTAATTGTACATGTGTGTACACACATGCAGAGGCTTCCCTTCCTTAACAGTGTGTGTGTGTGTGTGTGTGTGTTTGTAGAGAGGGAGAGCAAAAAAGAAGTGAGAAAACTACATGTGCATGTTTATCTACACATTGCATATAAGCATAATGTAATACCTTATTCATCATCGTCATCATCATTTAAAGTCTTGTTTACCATGCTGGTATAAGTTGGATAGTTTGACAGGAGCCGGCAAGACTAGGAGCCATCACACCAGATTCCATTCTCTATTCTGGCATGGTTTCTATGGTTGCATGTCCTTCCTAATGTTAACCGCATTATGGAATGTACTGGGTACTTTTTAGGTGGCACCAGCACCACTGCTTTTTACTATCATAATAATAATAACAATAATAATAATCATTGTTTCTGCTCTAGGCACAAGGCCTGGAATTTTGGGAGAAGGGTAAGTCCATTACATTGACACCCAGTGCTCAACTGGTTCTTATTTCATTGACCCTAAAAGAATGAAAGGCAAAGTCGACCTCGGTGGCATTTGAACTCCGAACATGAAGACATACAAAATACCACTAAACATTTCGCCCGAGATGCTAACGATTCTGCCAGCTCACCACTTTGATGATGATGATGATGATGATGATAATAATAATAATAATAATAATAATAATAATAATAATAATAATAATCTTTTCTACTCTAGGCACAAGGCCCGAAATTTTGGGGGAGGAGCCCAGTCGATTAGATCGACCCTAGTACGCAACTGTTGCTTAATTTATCGACCTCAAAAGAATGAAAGGCAAAGTTGACCTCGGCGGAATTTGAACTCAGAACATAGCCAATTATTATTATTATTATTATTATTATTATCATTATTTCTACTCTAGGCACAAAGCCTTGAAAATTTTGGCGCGGAAGGGGTCTAGTCAATTACATCAACCCCAGTGCATGACTGGTACTTATTTTTATTGACACTGAAAGGATGAAAGGCAAAGTGGACCTTGGCAGAATGTGAACTCAGGATGTAAAGACAGATGAAATACTGCTAAGCATTTTACCTGGTGTGCTAATGTTTCTGCCAGCTTGCAGCCAATAATAATAATGATGATAATAATAATAATAATAATAACCCTTTCTGCTATTGGCACAAGACCTGAAATTTTGGGGAAGGTGAGGCCAGTCGATTTGATCAATCCCAGTATGCAACTGGTACTTAATTTATTGACCCTGAGGGGATGAAATGCAAAGTCAACCTTGGTGAAATTTGAACTCAGAATGTAGCAATGGTAGAAATACCACTAAGCACTTCTGGTGGGATAATGTTTTTGCCAGCTCGCTGCAAATAATAATAATAATAATAATAATAATGACAATGTATGTTTGTGTGTAGGTAGAAATATTTGATATTCTGCCTAGCCTACGTTTTACTGGATTGGAGCCAGAATAACGAAAATACAATGGAGTTATAGAATATGTGATGTCAACAACAACAGCAACAGCAACAAACAATATTGCTTTTGTACTTGTTTCCGTTGTTTTTTGGAAATTATATTTGAGGTGTTACTATGCCATTCACCTTTCCATTTTGCTCCCACCCCCCATCTCTGAAGAAAAAAATTTTATTCTTAAGAAGGAAAATAATAAATGGATTGCTAAGGAAGAAAAATGCTCCATAAAACTTGATGGTAGGTTGGAAAATATGATCTTCATTATTTTTCTTCATTGTTCTTGTGTTGTTTTTTTTGTTATTTCTGAAGTTAAAATTAGAATACTGAACAATATTTGTAGGTATGTGTGTGTATATACATACGTATATATATATATATATATTTTTTCATTTCAAAGTTTCAGCTCAGAGCTGCGGCCATGCTGATGCACCACCGTGTCCATATATATATATATATATACACACACATATATA
>NC_069002.1:23003002-23007958 GCF_001194135.2 Octopus bimaculoides
TATATATATATATATATATATATATATATATATATGCAAATATGTATATATAGATATGCATATATGTATGTATATTTATATGTATATATAGATATGCATATATGTATGTGTGTATATGTATGTCTGTATATATTATATATATATATATATATATATATATATAATGTATGTGTATGTATACATGTATGTAAACATATGTACATATGTCTGTATATTAATGTATATATATATGTATACATACATATGCATATGTATTTATGTGAGTGTCTGGATTGTTGAATGTTTGTGTTCCCAACACACAAAAGAAAAAAAACCAAAAAGCTATGCAAATACACAGAGCAAAGTTTGATCTTGGATATCATCAGGCCTGTAATAAAGACGCTGTTAAGGTGTGTTACAGTTGCATAAAAAAAACCCCAAAAAACTTCTGCTGCCAATATAAACAAACGAAAGAAAACATTTCTTGTACAAGCAAACAGAATTCTTCTCCTGTATAGAAGTTCTACAACCTTATTATCTGCTTTTACCCTGGTTGTGTCTTTCTGTAGTTTATTAAGTACGGTCTCTCTTACAAACAACAGTAGAACAAAAAGATATATAGGACTTACTGCCAATCACTTAAAAATGGTATACACGATATATTTTATTTTTGTTTTTACTTGTTTCAGACATTTGACTGTGGCCATGCTGTAGCACTTGAAGGGTTTTAGTTAAACTCACCCCAGTACTTATTTTTAAAATTATTTTTCAAGTCTGGTACTTATTCTGTTGGTCTCTTCTGCCAAAGTTTTAAGTGTTGTGGGGCATAAACAAGCTGGTTGTCAAGTGGTGGCTTACAAACAAAAGGTAACCACACACATATGCACATACACATTTGACAATGGGTTTCTTTCAGTTTCTGTCTACCAAATCCTCTCACAAGGCTTTCGTCAGTGCTCAGCTCAAGGCTATAGTAGAAGGCGCCTTCCCAATGTGCCATGTAGTGAGACTGAACTTGGAACCATGTAGCTGGGAAGCACACTTCTTACCACTCACCCAGTCCTGTGCCCATATATATGGACATATTTTGAAACTCAGAAAGACGCTTTACTACCTTATCATCCTAATATATTTGAAGAAGCTAGCTAAGAGCAAAACTTCGAAGTTACTGTCAAATTTTTCCTTGGACATATAAATCTTAAAATCTATAATCTACTTAAATGTTTTGAGCAATCCTCAATACATAGTAACAAACAATGGCTGGCTATTTTTATGTATAACAGTACAAATGAAAAAATAGATTAATATAATACATTAATATCCAAATATATCTGGTATTTAAAGAATGATAATGTCAGCTACAATAAAATCAATTGGTCTATCACAAAACGTATTCCCATATGTTAATGGTTCAATGAAATGTGATCTTGTTTCTTGAAAATGCATAACATCCTATAACTGCCTTAGGTAATTTGGAACAAAAGATTGGAATTGGTGAATTCTTACAAACACTCCTATCTGTAGTTATTGAGGAATTTTTCAAATATCAACTGGTTTTTATTTTCAACATAATAGATTTACCCTGAATGATGGGCATACATAAAAAGTAAAAACCTTCCAGCTTTTCAGCAACACTAAAACTGCATTGACAATAGTCATCTTCCTTGCAGTTTTACACATATGCCTCAAAAGGCATGACGATCCTACATGTTTTTGCATGTGAATAGATAGACATATCATGTAATCTGTGTATAGATGAATCTGTGGAGCATTTTCTGATGTTCATTTTTGCTACTAATCACATCTCATTGACTAATAATATTTTTATGTGTTTACAAATATTTTTGCTTATATTTTGTCATGCTGTTTCCCTTTTCCACTTGTTTGAATAATTAGCACTGTAAAACTTGGAGTAATGACTTAAAAAGTTTTGGATTCTAATGATGTGTGTGTGTGTGTGTGTGTGTAATTTATTGGAAGCTTAAACTTGGTAAATTATTATTCTGATGTATTCAACTGCAATCTTCAGATGACTGCAAAAAGTAGAACTTGAAATTTGCGATATTGAAATTGCTTTCATATCATAATAGTTGCATATGGAATTATAAAAATCATATTGGTTGACCGTATAACTATTGTTTAAAAAAATACCTAAATTTTGGTACGAATATATTCTATCTTCGCCAAAGATCTAATGAAAGATTCCATTATAAGAATAAGAATTTGGATCAGCTGCACCCTCTCTTATCTACGAAATTGTTATCAATAAATGTACATTGTCATTAGCTTTAAACCAGGTCACATTAGTACTTCTTATTAGGAGGAGACCTTTGCAATAGTGGTTTTACTGATAAAATATAATGGAACTCTCTTTAATGTTCTTAAGACTAAACAATAAACAAAGAAATCTATTATGTCCAGCCTTCAGTTTAAATGCATTCAGGCATATCACCAAGGACTTGTTAAGTTTTATATTTTATCATTTTACAATAAGTAATAGATATGATAAGATTTTTAATGAAATTCTCTTTAAGTAAACTCGTCTTTTCATAAAAAAATTTGGAAGCTCAGTTATTTTGACTTCAGAAAATTTTTCCAACAATAAAAGTAATGTTTATTTTTCTACTTGTAACTTCATTGCCTTTTAATGGTAATTGTCTCTCAAAACCTCTAAGATATTGCATTCGAGATTAGCCAGATAACACCAGTCTACCAAGAAATTGGATTGGATTGACTGAGAATTGCTTTAAAGTTTGTTTATGTTTTCAAAATATACATACATTAGAAAAAACTGGGAAAAGATTTCTCACAACCTTTTCAAAGCACATTTGGTTTTTAAAAGAGACACATGCAGTTACATTTAAAATTAGAAAGTAAGTTCTCAGACATACTATACTATTCCACATACACATGGGAGTTTTCATTAAAATTTACACTGCAAACTATGTAGAAGTGAGAAATTATACATATTATATCAAGGCATCCGTTGATAAAGCAAATGGTTTGTGATGTCAGACAATTTCAGACAAACCTCAAATATTTACTTTATAATTATCTCCAAATGTCTGAGTAATTGAGAAAACTTGGAATAATATTGACATCTTTTCACTTTAATCTTTTAATTGTTTCAGTCATTGGCTTGTGGCCATGCCAGAGCACTGCCTTGAAGGGTTTTAGTTGAACAAATCAATGCCGGTACTTACTTTTTAAGTCTGGTACTTATTCCATCGGCTTCTTTTGTCAAACCGCTAAGAGCAATATAAACAAACCAACACCAGTTACAAACAGTGGTGGGAAACACACACACAAAGTTTCTTTGAGTTTCTGTCTACTAAATCCACTTATAAGGGTTATAAAAGAAGAGACATACTCAAGGTACCATACAATGGAACTGAGCCCAAAACCACATGCTTGAGAAACTTTTTACTACATATATTGTCAACATTTAGAATATTCTTCTTGCCTAAACACGTTGCTTCTGTACAGGTTATTTCTTCTACTCCAAATATCATCTCCATCCATCTCCTATTTTCCAAACAAAGGCTATGTTTTCATCTAATCCGATTCTACTATTCCTTATTATCCAACCAGTGTACATTACGCTGAGAAACTTGGAGTAACAAATCATGTAGTTTTTGCTTCCAATAAATTATTCCACTCTACTTTCAATATTGAGACCTCCCTTTATTTCCTTGTATATTTTAGTGTTTATGTGAGCAAATATGAACATGTATGTGTATGTGAATGTGTAAAGCTGTCTCTAAGAGTATACATGCATACAAATGTATGCACACACATACATATATACTACCCTCCTCCTCACACATATACATATATATTGATATGTTATGTGTAAATATGCCAACAAAACTGCTCTGAAAAACATTCCCATTCACACACACACACACACACACACTGTTATTTCCTGTATACTAACAAAGAAAAAAGAAAAACAAAGGAAAGACAGTTTGGTTGTAATAATGCATAGTTTCAATTTATGGCTTTTTTTTGGGGGAGGAAAATATTTTTTTGTCTGAATTTGAAATTATCTATTTGTTGTTATGTTTTTGGTATTTTATTTTAAAAAATCTTTTCCTTATTATCATTCATCTTTTCTCTGTCAGTGAATTTAGCTGAGTTGTTCCATTTTCCTGTTGATTTTCTTTCTGAACACACTGATTGCTTACTTGTCTCAGCAATACCGATATGCTTTTGTTACCCCTTCCTGCTAATGAAGTGCTATAAATCATCCAAGAGACTAGAATATGAAACAGTAAAAGACAGTAGAATCTGAGGAAAATGTTCTGTATTTGCAAAAAAATTATGCAAAGAATTTAAACAGTGAAATATGTTTTTATGCTGCAAGGAAGAACACAAGTCTAACTTTCCAGGCAGAACGGAACCCTTCATATGATATGATGTTCAGTTCTGGAACGTAACATGCTTGAATGAGCCAATGAGAGAGCATCTATGTAGTTACTTAACTTGTTAAAAATAGCAGTTAAATCTCCCTTAGATTACACCTGTGTTGAAAATCAACACACTGGATATTGTCTGGTGTTTGTTATTTCTGAAAAAAGGTAGGAGGGTTAACACTTGCCTACCGTTGATTATAAGTCTGTTTGATGAGGGCAAACTTTGGGTTAATGACCTGTTACATCATCACTGTTATCATTGGTTTTCCATGTTTGAGACTGAATTTGTCTATTCACACTACATGTGTGTGCCAGTGGAGCTAATTCCCACATGTCTGTCAGTGAAATGGTTTATTGTAATTCATACTACATGTCTGCCAATGGAGCTAATTCCCACATGTCTGTCAGTGAAATGGTTTATTGTAATTCACACTACATGTCTGTGCCAGTGGTGCTAATTCCCACATGTCTGTTAGTGAAATGGTTTATTGTAATTCACACTACATGTCTGTGCCAGTGGAGCTAATTCCCACATGTCTGTCAGTGAAATGGTTTATTGTAC
>NC_069002.1:23007978-23012396 GCF_001194135.2 Octopus bimaculoides
CACTACATGTCTGTGCCAGTGGAGCTAATTCCCACATGTCTGTCAGTGAAATGGTTTATTGTAATTCACACATGTCTGTGCCAGTGGCGCTAATTCCCACATGTCTGTGTCAGTGAAATGGTTTATTGTAATTCATACTACATGTCTGTGCCAGTGGAGCTAATTCCCACATGTCTGTCAGTGAAATGGTTTATTGTACTTCCATGTCTTCATCTCCAATTTGTAGTAGTTGCCATAGAAACAACATGGGTATAGTGGTTGTGGTGGTGGTGGTGGTATTGGGAGTGAAACAATGTTGGTTGTAATGATGATGGTGGAGATGGTGCTCATAGTGGTGAAGTTGATGGTGATTGTGGTGGTGGTGGTGGTTTTTTATGAGGAGGGTGGGGGAAGATGGGTGTTGGTTGAGTTTGGTTGATGTTTGGACACCTTGAAGGAGGTGTAAGGTAGATTCCTCCCTACCCTCACAACCACCCACCAACTAATAACAGCTTTTCTTGGTCTACATATATCTGTTATGGCTTGAAGAGATGATGATGATGATGATGATGATGATGATAATGCTGTATATGAATGTTACTGATAATGTTGGTGGGAGTGATGACAATAATTCCAATGATGTTGTTGTTGGTGATGATGACAATGCTGATGATGAAACGATGCAGTAGTCTTATCTTGCACTTTAAATTACACACACACACACACACACACATAAATATGCACATACATGCAAATGTTTGTGTGTGTGTGTGTGCGCATATGCACACACACGTGTATGTATTTCTGCTTTGCTTATCATTGCTTAGAGATTAAGTGTTGCTTTTGTTTTATTTTTTTATTGGTTGTGGTGGGTGTGATGGGGTGGGAGGTGGAATTCTTTCACCTTTTATTCTCCCTCTTTCTCTCCCCCCTCTCTCCCCACGCTCTCTCAGAGGAAACGGACACTAACTCCGCCACCACCCTATTCAACAAGGAAATCTCAACTAGGTCAGTTGTGATGCTAGAAATAGCAGGCATTTTTTTTTTTCACATCTTAACATAAAGAACGAAGCAAAACGAAAAAGAAAGCTGTTTATTGATGTAGTCCTAGATACACTGTGCATACACATACACACACATGAATGAAACAAACAAAAGAATAAATGAAAAGAAAGGTTGATCATATTGGATCATATTTGATCATCAGTCTGCTGGATCAGTGCCTGCCTTGGATTAAACAACAACAGCAACAATAACAACGTCAACAACAACATTACTCAAGTATTTACCTTCCAGCTACTTCCCTACCTACTTGTTGGTTCACCTTCACATCGCTCCTCTCCATCCATCTCCCACCTTTCTACCGCTCTATCTTCTCATTCATTACACCTCTCTTTCTCTCTCCAACCCTCCTCTAACTTTCTGCTAACCTAACTGCCCTCCCTCACCTCCTCACCTCCTTCCTCACCCCTCACCTCCTTTCTCACCTCCTCACCTCCTTCCTCACCCCTCACCTCCTTCCTCACCCCCCACCTCTGCTGCTCTCTTCATCCATTCTCTTCTTATTATTCTCAGCCAGTTAGTTTCCACCATCTTTATTCTGTCTTTACCTTGCTACTGGGCTCAGCAAAATTTAGAAGAATCTTTCTTGATCATCAGATCATATCTGGTCTTAATCACCTCTCTCTCTCTCTCATCCCAGCCCTCAGGCTCACCGTCACTCATTAGTATGGTTCACATCGTCATCATCACCATTATTACTATTATTGAATGAAAGAGCAGCACACACCATCAAAGTGACACTGGGGTACAAATATACAAAGCCTAATACACGCATCATGACTACCCGTCTGATAAGGCTACACCAGGTACATGCATCACAACCATACATGCAGGATGTGATGTTCTCATATCAAGATAAACAGTACATGACCTTGCAGGTAGGACCCAGTTAGAATTTTCTTCAGGTTGAGTAGCCCATCCTGCTCAAAAGGTCCCTGAATACGGTTTGTTTAAGGATGATGAATAAAACACCCATGTTTCCCAGGGTGAATTATTTAAACTCCAAAGAATTCCTCTCAATACATGGCTATGATGCTCCCCCACTACTTCTGCTCGTGATCAGAGATGCACATATCGTCAGCCACCAAGGGACATGCTCAACTGGTTAAGGTCAAATAACTGACAAGCAAATCTGTGGTATTGAGCAGAATATTTGCTGTAGCCCATCATTTATATCAAGACAAAACAATGTACACGATAACACTTCCAATCAATTAAGATCAGAAACCATGAGAGCCACTGCCCGGTACTGCACCAGGGCACTTATTATTATTATTATTATTATTATTATTATTATTATTATTATTATTTCATGTAAACTCACAGCTTATTTTGCTGCGTATGATGGAAAGTGTCAGCTGTCCACAGCCAACAAACTAAGGTGACACTTGTTTACTGATCATACTTCAAGAACTCTGCAGAGAACTCTTGCAGTTCCAACCAATGTTGATTTTTACAGATTTTCTATCTTTACATTTGTACATATCTTTTTTGATCCACTTTGGTAGATGAGTGCTGATATTTCCAAGCATCCCCAATTACTGCTGTTATCATGTCCACTCTCTTCATTGCCTACAATTTATTATTATTATTATTATTATTATTATTATTATTATTATTATTATTATTATTATTATAGACATCACACAGTATACAATATCGGGAGGTTGTTGATTGAAGATATTGTGTCTACCGAGTGTTTGTACTTTTTGTCAAGTCACATCAAGGACCACAGACAGACAGTTCTTTAAGCAATATGCGTGCAGTTCCAAGTCATGCCAACTTTTGCATTACATCTAGATTGTAGGGTATTTCTAAAGTTTTCAGATTGGGTGGTATCGAACCCAATGCTCCGATGACAACAGGGACAAACTTTATGTTTGACTCTCATAGCTGTCACATTTTGGCGATCTCATTTCTCAGGTCTCCATTATTATTATCATATGCTATTGTTTCATCTCCTTTGCTCACAGCAGGTAATTTATTTGAGCTTTTGCCAGGTCAGATTCTTGAAACTTCATTATTTCATTGTTTTGATAATCACCACAAACCCTTCAGCGAGATTTTTCTCCATCACTTATCCACCATTGTTGTCATTCATTGTTCACCATTCATCATTTTTGCCAATGCTGTTAGTTTCTTCCCTTCTCGCATAGAATACCACAATGCGCTACAATCAACACACCACACCACAATATACCTATGCTACAGCCAGCACACTATAACATATCATCAAGACACCATGCCATACTACAACCAATACATAAACATCTAGAAGCAACAGTCAAATCTCCCTCAAATCATGGTGTGTTGTCTTCATAAAGACATAAGGTGATGGAGTTTTACACTGCCTGTACATAAGAAAGCAGACAGGATGGTCATGGTAGAGATGCTTTTGATCATTAGTCTCCTCATCAGAGCTGACCGGGGGGCTAAACAACAACAACAAGGTACTATGATATATAGTACCCCCTGCCCCAACCCTCCAAAGATGACCACATCACAAAACATGTAAGGTGATTGAAAACTGACACACCAAAAATGACCACACCCTTGTGTACCCTGGATAATTGCATCCCCAACATACACTGCAATGCATTACAAGTCTTTACACCATTTGTTATTTGCATCTTGTAACCATCATCAATGTCTGTCTGTTTGTTTGTCCCTATATTCTTTCTTCTCTTGCACTATACTGCAATACAGTGCAACACATCAATTTCAAATTTTGGCACAATGCCTGCAATTTCAAGGGAGTTGGATAAGTCTGTCAGTTCGACTCCAGTGTACAACTGGTATCTATTGACCCCCAAGAGGATTAAAGGTAAAGTTGACCTCAGTGGAAGTTGAACTCAGAATGTGAAGAAGAGCAAAAGTGCTGCTAAACATTTTTACCTGGTGTGCTAACGATTCTGTAAGCTTCCTGCCTTAATACTGTGCAACATATTGCAGCACATGGCTGTTCATTATCTTATACCACATTATGCAACACTGCACCATACCACATTATGCAACACTGCACCATACCACAATATGTTGTGCAATTGTGCAAGTGGCTATTGATTTTCATTACGTGTACAAAAGAAACGAAACTCGTACCAATTTGGTGACATTTCCGTCTGCAACATGCACATGCATAGGTGCACACATATAGGTGCAGATGCAACAGGGTAGCTTTGTGACAATGCATTCACATGTACACACAGTCACGCATACATATTCTCTTTCTCACACATGCATACACACACACACACACACACACACACACACACACACGCAATGCTGTTAAGTCAAAAATCTTTGTTCTCTTTCTGATCTTCCAATCTCTTTTTCTTTATTTTCTGTCTCAACAAATATCAGACATTGAATATAATGAG
>NC_069002.1:23012406-23012900 GCF_001194135.2 Octopus bimaculoides
TTTGTTCTCTTTCTGATCTTCCAATCTCTTTTTCTTTATTTTCTGTCTCAACAAATATCAGACATTGAATATAATGAGAGAGAAGGGTGGAGGTGGTGGGGAGAGATGAGTTGATGGACAGATAGAGGGAGGTGGGGGAAGAGAAGAAGGAGGCTAGATGGAAAAAGGAAGAGTGAAAGAGACAGGCATGAGAGAGTGAAAGAGAGAGAGAGAGAGAGAGAGAGAGAGAGAGAGAGAGAGAGAGAGAGTGAAAGAAAGAGAGAGAGACAAAAAGAACAAAAGCGGGAGAGATATGCAGAGAACAGAGAAATAGAGAGAGAAGCTCGTCGTGTGTGTGCGTATATATACATATATATACACACACACACACACACTTACATATACATATATAGATGTATATATATCTATCTATGTATATATATATATGTATATATGTGTATATATATGTATATGTTTGTATACATATATATATACGTATGTATATATGTATATGT
>NC_069002.1:23013683-23019808 GCF_001194135.2 Octopus bimaculoides
CTACTTCTAAACCACGTGGTTCGAGGTTCGATCTCACTGTGTTTTACTTGGGGGTGGGTTGTGGTGGGGGAGGAAGTGTCTTCTGGCTAAGCCTTGGTGGACTGACCAAAGTTTTAGGATTCAAATTTGGTGACTGGTAACTGTGAAAGCCATTTGTGTGTGTGTGTGTGTGTGTGTGTGTGTGTGTGTGCGCATGCGCATTTCTGTTTGTTTTTCTTGCTGCTGTGCTAAAATCACTATAACTTTTTGTCAAAACGAGATGGATAGAATGAATATCAGACTCTTATGAAAAATAACAGCAATAATTCTGGTTCTGACAGCTTTATATTTTTCTAAATAGAAAGAAAAGGGAAAGTATGGAATCAAAATCAAAGAGTGATTGATTTATTTTATTACCTAGAAAACTCTTAATTCTTTCCTATCCAGTGCTATCATTATGAACCTTTGAACTTCCACATTTTGTTGAAAATTTGTTTAATTTTCTTTAAAATGTGATTTATTTTTGTCTGAAGATAAAAACTGCTGTTGTTAGAATTGGTTGCAGGAGCTTCTCTTTTCCAACATATTTCTAGTTCTATCAATTTCTAAAGATCTTCACAGATGAGGGTTTTGCTTTCTGGATGCTAAATAAGTCCTGAATGTTGCTTATATCTCTGAGAGGCCAATACCAAGCAAGTGATTTGATATAGGACCATGTGTTCAAATCATAACAATCGCAGCATGGAAGACACAAGTTAGCCATCCAAAAACAAATAATAAACGTTTCAGTGAAGTTAACAGTGTTTGTCTGTTATTTGGTATCAAAATTTTCATCACACAAACTACAACCTTGTCACAGACAAGATTACATTTCATTTCAGATATTTAAGTGAAATTAACAGTCTTTGTGTGTGTTTCCAAATGGCTAACATGCGTCTTCTATGCTGCAATCATATCACTTTTATCAATTCTTTGAATTGCACTTCCTGTGCCATTTGTACAAGACTAATTACTAATTTTCATTCTTTATCCTTTAGTCTTTATTCACTACATTTGGATACAATTTCTCCCAAATCCTAATTTATTGCTTACATAACAAAATGTTACAGAATTATTTCCTGGATATTGTATTTAACTAACTCACAGTCTTCTAAGATAATAATGATATTCTTTAAAATGGAAATAATTCCCTAATCTGTAGTAAAGTTAGGTTTGGCAGAATGAGAATTACTTCAAACAGACAAATTTGGAGTTAATCAAGATTTGCTGTCCAAAAGCAGAACTGCCTTTGGCTTGGAGTTCTCACAACAATATTTGCCAGCATTATAGAAATGTTCATTGAACCATTCTATAAACAATTCCATCGTAATCCAAACTTATCTGTAAGACATCTATATGACATAGATGCCTTTCATTGCTCTTGGAGTATCAGAATGGTAAAGTAGCCATGGTTTAAGTTTCAAATCTCCAGTGGCATTCGATTCTAATAAGAACAGAAAATGATCTGGTGGCTATCTCTTTGGAAATAGAACTCCGTAGAGGTTAAATATTTCCAAAATAATGCAGAGTTCTTTACACTGTTGGGTGTTTATCTCTTTCTCTAATATTCTTCAAAAAATGTGTTGGAAACTCCAATACATCCTCTACGTTGCAACTTGTTAATTCTCGTGATACCCCAACATCATGGAGACTAAATCATTTCTTGAACCTTCTATACTAACCACAAGAAGCAACGAGCACTTGAGCAAGTTCCTCAGTTTCCTTGTTTCAATTGATTAAACAAATCTGATGCCTTTTGCTGGATAATGGCTTGGAAAAGTAACAAGTGGTGCAGTGTCTTAGTGTCCACTTAAGGAGTTGGTTGTGATGATAATAATGACAATGATGATGATGATGATGATTGTGATGATGATGATGATTGTGATGATGATGCTGACAGTAGTGTTAACATCAATGGTGATGATGGTGATGATGATGATGATGATGGTGACGGTGACAATGATGATTGATGGTGGTTGTGATTGTGATGGTGAGTCAAGAAGATGATGGTGGTGAAGAGAATTGTTGTTATTGTTTAGCCCCAGATCAGCCTGGATCCAGTAGACCTATGAGGAAAAACATTCCAGATTTCCATTTTTGTAAATGCAAGATCAGTTTTGTTGTTGTTGTTGTCGTTTAGTATCATGCCAGCTCTGATTGGTCAGAATTATGATTGAAAGTATGTTATCCATGGCCATCCTGTGTTTGAGGGTGTCTACAGTTACATTATCTAATGTGTCCTTTCTTCTTTTTTCATAAACAGTTAAATGTATTGTGAGGAAGAGTTTTGGCTGCTATATCTAGCAGTTAAAGCAGCTCAGTTCAGTCATTACGACAACAACAACAACAGCATAAAACATTCATGTGAATCCTCTTTGTTACAGAAATAGCAACATTTCATTTGAAAGCTGTTGTTGTTCTCTGTTGCATTTATAATGGCAGAGAAATTGAATTTTTAATTGTTAAATATTAAAAAAATTCCCCCTCTTCACTAATTCCAGCCAAAACACATTTCCAAATTCTTTCCATCATTTTCTCCCCACCCTTCCCGCCATCTGTGCAGAAAGAAATGTTAAAATTCCTCATTTTTCCTTATTGCTTCCTACCAAAATCATGGCTGGCTTTATATTTTTCCCTTTTTATTTCAATCATTTATGGAATTAATTACATTTTTCTATCAAGTAATCAGAATTTTCCAAACTAATTAACCATCTTTTGTATTTCTAATTTTTGAACTGCTTTTTAATTGGTTATTTTCTTTGATCACACTCTCAGTCAAGAACCTTTATTTCCACCATAAGGAATCGGTGTCATTCATTACAGTTCTACAGCGACATAGGGAACAATTCCACTTATACATCATTAAGAACCCCTCTCACCCTGCTTTGCTCTTGCACTCAACATATCATGGACTATACAAGTCATGTTGCTATCAAACTATTTATTCCTCTATATTCAGGAATTGAAATACCGATTCTTAGAAGCAAGAAAACAATCATTTTTAGAACATCTGCTCTCTCTTTCCTAACTCTACTCACATTCTAAATGGATGATCATCTAAAACTTTGGTTTTGTTTAATTATCTTTTGTCTCCTCTTGTTCTATTTTTACCCCTTCATTAACATTCTCTAATTGTATAACTTTTGTGCCTGAGCTGAATTGTACTACATTTCAAAGCATGTACATGTGATCATTCACCTGCATGTAATTATACAGGGTACTGTGCTGGGGTACCTTGCTACAATATACAGTTAAAGTACTTTTTAATTATCTACTATTTCATTTTGTTACAGGGCAGCACTACATGTGTCTTGTGGATATATATATTCACAAGAGTATATATATATATTGGTGACTAATGGCTTTTACCAGACTGACTCAACCAAGATGTAATATATGGAAATAGGGTTTTCGGTTGGAACTATGTAAAGCTGGTCTTTAGTTATAAATATATAAAGATTGGCTTCCATTTCTATGGTCTCATAGCTTATTGAACACTTCATAACATAATGTATATTCCCACACAGTTGGACAATTTTCTCTTTGTACCAATCTACATTATATAACCCAAACTGTACAAAATATAATGTAATATTATATATATATAGTTGAAATTTACAGAAAAACAAAAGGCGAAGACAGGTGTATAAACAACAAGCAGGTGGTTAAGTTTGATGCTCGGGAGGGTGAGAAGGTCTTTTACGTCTCGAGCCTACGCTCCTCAACAGAAAGGAACACGAGGGAATAAACAGAGAGAGAATAAAAAACTTGTGGAGTTAGCAGTCAATCATATATATATATATATATGTGTGTGTGGTTGTGTGTGTGTAAATATATAGAACTTTTTCTCTGACCATATATTATAGCAATATCTACAGTTCATAGCTCTGTGCTTCTCCCTCACCACAAAGTCCAGTTTGTATGTTTGTGCTGCAGTCTAATAACAGTGTCCAGTTTGTATCACACTGCTCCTCTCTCTTAACACAGTGTCCTGTTGATGTCTCTTTATGTCTCTTTCATAACACAGTGTCCAGTCCATATCATTGTGCCCTTTCCTTATCCGAACTCACTGGTGCAGTCACTGAATTACATTCCACGGAATTAATCGGTTACTATAAATGATTTCAGTTTTTTCTTATTTGATTTCCATGACTTTAGGAGGTGAATGTTGATACAAGTTTAAAGTTGGTATTGATTTTTGTGGAGTGGTGAAGATACATTGATAATTTATTTGTTTGTTACCCCAGTTCACATTGCAGAAGATTTCAGAAGCATAATGATAAAGTATTTTGTAGTTGTCATTATTTAAATTTTGGTGATTTTGGTATTTTCGATAAAAAAACCATTTACTGTATTCATGTCTACCCTGTCTTTAACCATTTATTACTCTCCTCTCACACTCTTGTGAACTTAATCACCCACCCTTCCAAATTCTCTGTCTCTATTTTCTCTCTACTCATTTTCTTGTTCCTTGAGGGTGTACTCTGACATCTCATCAGTGCTATCTTTATCTGTCTTTCTAGTTACTCCCATCCACTCTTATATAATGCAGGATAGCCTGCAAGACTCCTTTCCTGTCCCACTCAACACTGGTCATAAAACCCACCTCTCTCTCTCTACTACAACCCTGTTCATTCACAGGGTCTTGCAAGTTACTTGGTGACCTCACTAGTGTGGGTACCACAGAACATAGACCCAGTACTCTCTGTAATGTAGTTGGTATAAGGCAGTGTTTCTCAACCTTTTTACCCTTGTGTAACCCTTAAAATAAATTACATGTCTCAAGGAACCCCTGCACAAAAAAAATTATACATCATATCTTTCTCATATTTTTTCATCATAGTTCACATGGTAAATATCATATATATATATATACATATATGGTTGTTATTTTTTTTGATAACATAATAGGTTAGATAGGATGATGTCTATATTACAATAACCAATAATATGTTGTGCATGTATAGTAATATTACGATCATGAAATTAGCGGAACCCCTAGGAACCTTTTGCAGAACCCTAATGTTCCAGGGGACGTCGGTTGAGAAACACTGGTATAAGGAAAGGCATCTAGCCATGGAAACCATTCCAAAGCAGGTGTTGGATCTCAGTGCAGTCCTCTGGCCCTTCAACTTCTACCAAATTGTCCGAGTCATGACAGCATGCAAGACAGCCATTAATTAATGATGACAACTTGATGCCATTCCATCGCTCAGAGAAATCTCAATGTCTTTTACATGGATCACAAAATTTCTACAGAAACTATATTTACTGTAAAGGTATTTGTTACTGTTGCTTTCTAGAAGTTTGGTGAAATTTCTGGCACTATTTCATGTAACAAAGACAGCTCAAAGTTTTTCACATGGCTTGCAGGATTTCTATGGAAACCATGTCTTTATTGAGACATTTGTTGTTGTAGTTGTTAAGCTTTTAGTAATTTTGTTAACTGCCTGGCACCATTCCACAGAATAACGGTAAGAGTGAAATTCTGTGCTCGGCTTCCCAAACTTACAACACGGACCACAACTTGAAGTAAAATTGTTATTATGGCTGTTGACATTGAGGTTTTCATTATTGTTTAAGTGTCTTTGATGAATATGTTGCCATTATTCCATATGAAGCAAAATTAATCTGTGTCATGAAAATGTCTTGAGAGACTGACAAAGGAATATCAGGGTTGGTAATAAAGTTTCTTCATGTTTTTTCCTCTTCTCTTGTTGCTGTTTCGGTAGTTTGGCGATTGTGTAGAAAGATAGATGGCTTTAGTTGAGATATTAGCTCAACTAATCACACATTTCTCTGATATGGAATGACAGGAAATGGAGTTTCTGAAGATGGCAGGTATAATGAAATCATTAAAGTTCTTTCCAAATTGAGTCGGCAGCTTTTAGAAACGATAAACCATGGATGATGATAGCTTGTTGTCAGTGACTTACATTCCTTCACACATACACTTGTACATGCGTAACTATCATTATATCCATGCAAATGCTGCCATTATCATGTGAAGAATTATGTACTTTTAAAGGATGTGCCCCAGCATGACCACAATTAATAGGTAAACCCAGAAATATATATATATATATATATATATATATATATATATA
>NC_069002.1:23020682-23022059 GCF_001194135.2 Octopus bimaculoides
CGATAGAATAAGTACTAGGCTTCCAAAGAATAAGTCCTGGGGTCGATTTGCTCGACTAAAGGCGGTGCTCCAGCATGGCCACAGTCAAAAGACAGAAACAAGTAAAAGAGTAAAAGAGTATACACACACACACACACACACACACACACACACACACATATACATATATCAGTGAGGGCATGTAGTCTTGTGGTCAGAATGTTGCAGTCATGTGATTGCGGTTTTTATTCCCAGACCAGGCATTGTGTTGTATTCTTGCACAAAACCCTTCATCACATGTTGCTCTGTGACTACTTTGACATATGACATGGGGCACGCTCTGTGCACCTGTTCACGCAACGTTGATTTAATGGAGGGAGGGAGTTTAATGAACAACACAAACATTTGATCACTATAAACAAATCAACCGTACAGGTTATTCAGCAAGAATTCATGGAACCTTCACTTGTCAGCTTTGACTGTAGAGCCCCACTCCTACCACATATACAGGGTAGAACACAAAAGTAGGTTTACAGTTATCACATAGGCACTTTAAATTTCTTTTAAAACATTTTATTACATTTAAATCTCTATCTTACAATTAACTAAATTAGCATAGAATAATGGTTTCATATTTTTTTATAATTAAGATCTAAACTGTTAATATATGAATGCGAAAGAGATAGTTGAATAACTGTAAACCTACTTTTGGGCCACCCGTATATAATATATATCCATCTATGCCATTCCAGGGACCTGTAAGGCTTTGATAGAGTTATAGGGGTGTGGTTGTGACTTACAGTGTGTCTTGGGTATTTTTAAACCTGGTATGAATTATCTTCCTCCAGTTCTGGCCAAGATCAGTGGCTTCCAGAAGGAGAGAAATAGACAAGAAAAGAGTGAGGGAAATAGAAAATTCCATCCCAGTACAACATTGATACTTTGATTATTGACCCCAAAAGGAGGAAAAGAAAAAAATGACCATTACTGAATTTGAACCCCGAGTGCAAGGAGCTTGAATGATTACTGCAAAATATTCTGTTTGCTGTGAAAATCCCTCTGCCAGTTGGCCACCTCTCTCTCTCCATGTATATGTATGTATGTATGTATGTATGTATGTATGTATGTATGTATGCTTGCATGTATGCATGCATGCATGCATGCGTTATGTATGTACATATGCATGCATTATGTTTGTACATATGTACATACATATGCATTCATGCACTATGAATATATGTGTTTATATATGTGTGTGCCTCTGTAACATAATGTGATAAAGTGTTCCTGTGATACTCTGTTGTGATGCAGTATCTAAATACATTTAGAAACATTCAGTACTGTGATTCCAAACAACCACAATGGCGAAACATATGTAAGGAACAAATGATATGAACT
>NC_069002.1:23022747-23024474 GCF_001194135.2 Octopus bimaculoides
CACACACACACAAAGAAATGGTCTATGTGAATATATATATATATATATATATATAAATGTATTCCTTGAATTTATACTTATGTCTGTATACCTGTTTCTGTGTGTATGTGTATATATATAAATATGTATATTTATATTTTGATGTGTGTGTGTGTGTGTGTGTTCAATATCTGACAATAGTTTTCCATTTCCTTTTTTTTTCCTTCTTAATCCTGAAACCAACCTAATATGGCACAAAGGAAAATGTTGTTACCGTTCCATGTTTAATGGAACAAACCTAACAGCTGAATGGCTTCTTCGGAATCCAATGCTAGAATGATTAAATTTGGTATTTCGTCATCCCTTCCACCCCCTCCTCCTCTTCCTTTTCCTTCACATTTGGGCAAATGTGTATACATGCACTGCAATCATATATATACATGTATATATGCTTAATATATACTTACAGCTATATTACATAAATACCAGTATTACAAACACATGTATTTATTTATTTATTTATATGTATATATAATTAGATTTATACATCTACATATTTCAATATCTACACACATACATGGTTCCTGTATAATTGTGTTCCCTCTTGCCTTTTATAGACAAATAAGTAAGTACTTTCATATCAAACTAAACACACTGACTTGTATACACTGAGGTCAGAATGTTATACCTTTCGGTTGCGTGTTCATATTGGCATGCACACACACACGCACACATAGAAGTATTTACTTTCAGTCATATTTATGTTCACATGTCTATATACACTCATATAATCCACTCATATATATATATATATGTACACACACATCTACATACATTCTTATACAATGTAAATGTACACACAAGGACCTCTTACATTTACATATGTGTATATATATATATATATATATATATATATATATGATTATGACCATCACTATGCTTTTATATAATGCTTCGATACATACATGTACATAAAAGCACAGGTATCTGTACACATCATCATCGACCACGACCATGACCATCACCATCATCATTATTTAACATGCATTCTCCTTGTTGGCTTGCATTGGATGTTTCACAAGAATATAATGAAATGGAGAATCCTGTTATGCTCCAATACCTACTTTGGCATGATTTCTGTGGATGGATGCCCTTCCTAACATCAACCACTTTACAGAGTGTACTCGGTGCCTTTTTGTTTTTGTAGCTCGAGCAGTAATGAGATTTCCTTGTGTTTTGCAAGACTAAGTGTTCAGAGGTGGCCCCTGTGACTGAGGGAGAATAAAAGGAGAGTATGAGAATTCCATGTTGGGTGACGAGAGAGGGTAACGTATGGAGAAAGGAATAGATTTGTAATTGTGAGAAAGGAGTAGTGGAGAAAGCTAACAAAAATTAGACCTGATTGGAGGAGGGGGAACATGGCAGGGATAAGGGTTAGGAAAGGGATTAGTTTCAGGGGTTAGTGAGAAAGAGAAGGACAAAGTGCTACAGGAAATATTAGTTTTAATTTCTCCTATTTTCCTTCCCTGTTCTTTTCTCTCCATGTCTACTTTATTTTTTTTGGAAAAAGAGTAAGAGTAAGTACTTGAAACATTAAAGATATTTACTTTTTTTTTCTTTCCCATTTCCTGAGCATCAAACTAAAACCAACTCTGAGTTTATTTTTTACATCATCTTTGTTTTGTATTTTTCCTTACCCTTGTACCATATATATATATATATATATATATATATATATATATATATAT
>NC_069002.1:23024747-23029813 GCF_001194135.2 Octopus bimaculoides
AGTTTGCTTACCAACCACATTGTTCTGGGTTCAGTCCCACTGTGTGGCACCTTGGGCAAGTGTCTTCTACTATAGCCTCAGGCTGACCAAAGCCTTGTGAGTGGATTTGGTAAGTGGAAAGTGAACGAAGCACTTCGTATATATATATATATATATATATATATATAGCAGAAATAGTGAATACAGAAGATAGAGTATACTGAAAACTTTTATATAGTTCCCAATATACTCTCTCTTCCACATGCATTGTTTCTACTATACTCAACATGCACTGAAGAATTCCCAATGTAGATCCAGTGGTGATTGTGCAATTATTGTGGATGATGCCAGGTAGACATAGGCAGTGAATGTGCTTTATAGGCAGACTACTAGGAACATACTCAACATGCAAAGTTTAAATTTTGAATTTAGATTTAAGCTTTATTTTAACTTATATATACACACACACACACATATTTACATACACACACATTTATATATTCTAATCATTATTGACTGCACATAATCAGTCTATGTGTTTTGCTAGTTTGCCAATTCACTGTGATTCGATTTGTCTCTGGTTCAATTCAGGTACATGATGTTGATAAGCCACAAAAATGGCAAAATATCAGTGTTCGTCACTCCTGAATGGAATTGAAGATGGATTGTTGCACCTGTCTATGACTTTCAGGTGTTTTAATATCTAGCTTTTTGAGGGAGTCATCCTCACAGTGCTATCCTGCAGCGAACCGGAGAACAAGCAAAACACATACACTGGGTATGTGCAGTTGATAATGTTTACAACACCAGCACTGCTTTTAATTCATAATTGAATCTATTTCGGTATTGCACTGAGGCATAGTGATACTAATAACCTGGTGTTAGTACTCAATATATGACAAAGTAGTAATGTGATAAACAAGCATTCAACTGTAAGTGCATTGCATCTTACAGCAGAAACAGCTGTAAGCTAATGAAATTTATTACATAATGTCTTGTTCCCTTATCATTTGTTTAATTGCTTATGTATGCTTGTATGCACACACATACAATTATTTAATATTAAAGCTGAAAATGCCCTCTGCCACTTTCAACTTTATTGGTCTGTGAAATGGTGTTACAAGGCACAGATGTTTGTGTGGTTTTCTCTACAAAACACACACACACACACACACACACACACACACACACACACACACACACACACACACACACACACACACACACACACACACACACACACATTTACCACGGCGTTGTTATTATTGTCCCAGTGGACAGTTCAGTGGTGCAGTTTTGTTTTAAAATGACAGAATGTCTTCAAGTTTGAATTGATTTGAAGTTTCAAAATTTTTAAGAGAATTTGGTGATGAGAGTACAGGTAATTGCCCCAGTCAAGTTTAGTTGAGTAATTTGTTTTCCATTTGGAATATGGTTCCTTCTCAAAAATACTGCATCACTAGATTTCATGGTTATTGTTGCTGTTGCCCTCCTGCTCCTGCTCCTCCTGCTCCCCCTCTTGCTCCTGCTCCTCCTCCTGCTCCTCCTGCTCCCCCTCTTGCTCCTCCTCCTCCTTATCATCATTGTCATCATACAGCATCCATTTATTTCCCACCTTCCCTTGCTGGCATAGATTTAACAGGTCGTGTTGTTCATAGTAGCTCATGCCATCTAAAACACACACACACACACACACACACACACTCCATGGCTGTCTATGTTGTGTCTGTGATGTAACGACCAATGAGCTTTAATTGTGGAGGGAACCTGTGGAAATGGTAGATCCAAGAAGACATGGGATGAAGTGATGAGAAAGGACCTTTGGATGCTGAGGCTCAGTGAGGAAATGACAAGGGACCGAGAATTGTGGCGTTTTGCTGTACTTGAGAAGATGTGCCAAACTAAGTAAAATCGCTGCCATCCATAGATACAGGAATGTCTTTTACAGGTTCCAGTGCCAGATAAAATGCACTCATTCTTGTGCTGCATCAATGCACCCATGTCAGTGCAATGTAAAAAGCACCCAGCACATTCTATAAAGTGGTTGGCATCAAGAATGGCATCCAGCCCTAGAGACCATGCTGGTCAGCTTTTCAGTTGACCAGCTGTTGTCAAACCGTCCGACCCATGCGAGCATGGAAAACAAACATTAAATAATACGATGATGATGATGATTCCTCACTCACCTATATTCCAACTTTGGTATAGTTTAAGGAGTTCAGTTCTTTGTCCATTCTTATTCGTTTTCTAAATTCTAAGAAACTTTTACCCACTTCACCCAGATTTTTATAAAATTCTTCATAATTCTTGTTATTCTTTATTTTATTTTATCATTTATTCCCACTAATATTTTTATGATCATTTCAAGGATTTTTATTTATATAAGTGTAACACTGTGTTAGTGGGCAGTGTATATAGGCAGTGTATATAGGCAGTGTATGTTGTAATAAATTAGTATGATTGTGGTTGTGAGCACTTATGGATGGCAAATGGCTGTGAGTCTACTTGTGAGCTATAAGTGTAGCTTGTAAGTGTAGTTACAACTGTAATTATAAATGTACTTGTAGTTTATAAGTGTACTTGTGGCTTGTAAGTGTGGCTGTAAGTGTACTTATAAGTATAGTTATGTCTTGTTAGTGTAGTTGTGAATGTACTTGTGGCTTGTAAGTATGGTTGTAAGTGTACTTGCAGATTATATGGCTATAAGTGTACTTGTGACTTGTAAGTGTAGTTATAAATGTATTTGTGGCTTGTAAGTGTGACTTTAAGTGTACTTGTAGATTCTGTGACTATAAGTGTACTTGTGACTTGTAAGTGTGGTTATAAGTGTACTTGTAGGTAGTATGACTATAAGCATGCTTGTGACTTCTAAGTGTGGCTGCAAGTGTATTTCTGAAGTGTCAGTATATACTCCTATGTATTTGATCAGTGCTTCCTTACTCCCAACATTTTTGCTGGTATTTAAGTCTATGTTTTACTCTTTATACCTTCTGGGACATTCTCCAACTTCATGTTTCAACCATTTACACACATTTTTTATTTTCAATTTTCATTGTGCTTTATCCTTTCAGATTTAATTCCCCCCACACCAACCCAATCCTAGCAGAACTTCTAATTCCCTGACGATTTCACATTTACCTGTTTCCCTATTTCACTTTCATCCTTTAGCCATTAATCCTAATTCATGGTTCCAAGCATCCAATCACAGGTGTCTTTCTATGAAATTAGAATCCATTAAGTTGCTCTATAAACCCTCTTCAGATAATTTTGTATTAAAGTTTGACATCACAACAAACAGCATTGCAACATCTAAATCACTTCCGACGTTAAAAACAAATGAAGTAAAACTTGATATGCCATATACGTGTATATACACTATTATATGTAGATGAGCTATAAATACACACACACACACACACACACACACACACACACACACACACACACACACACACATATGTATGTATGTAAATATATATAATATATATAATGTATTATATAATATATATTATATATATTATATAATATTTTGTATGTGTATTTCGTGTGCAAGATTCTTGATGTGGATACGTGTGTTGAAAGAAATACAATTAAACCAAGGTTTAATTGTATTATATAATATATTATATATATAATATATAGTATATAATATATAATATATATTATATTGTATATAGAATATATTATATATATAATATATATTATATAGTATATATATATAATATATATATTGTATAATAAATAATATACTATATATAAAAATATAACATATGATAGATGGGTTTTTTTTACTTGTTTCATCTTGAAGGGTTTTAGTCAAACAAATTGACCCCAGGACTTATTCTTTGTAAGCCCAGTACTCATGCTATTAGTCTCTTTTACTGAGCTGCTAAGTTACAGGGACATAAACACACCACCACTAGTTGTCAAGCTGTGGTGGGGACAAACACAGATACAGAGATACACACATCAATATATATACCTATATATACAATGGGTTTCTCTCAGTTTCTGTCTGCCAAATCCACTCACAAGGCTTTGGTCAGCCCAAAAGGCTATGTAGCGGGACTGAACCCAGAACCATGTGGTCGGGAATCAAACTTCTTACCGGATGACTTGTCCTTGTTTTTTCCTGTCCCTTTGTTGTATCATCTAACTGTCTGGATGTTTTGCATTCTTATCCCATTGTTTATATTCTTTTATATATGTGTGTGTATATATATATATATATATATATATATATATATATATATAATCAAGTAGAGAATGGAGAAACAAACACAAGAAGAAGCAGGTCAATTGGGCTAGTTAGCTATTGATTTAATTATGCGTTTGTATATATACATATGTGTATATATATATATATGTATATATATATATATCATCATCATCATCATCATCGTTTAACGTCCGCTTTCCATGCTAGCATGGGTTGGACGATTTGACTGAGGACTGGTGAAACCGGATGGCAACACCAGGCTCCAATCTAAATTTGGCAGAGTTTCTACAGCTGGATGTCCTTCCTAATGCCAACCACTCAGAGAGTGTAGTAGGTGCTTTTACGTGTCACCTGCATGAGTGTGTGTATATGTGTATATCATCAGCATTGTTTTATGATTGTTTTCCATGCTGGCATGGGTTAGATGGGTCATTGCAGGGTAGACTTATATGCATGGACAACTGCTGCTCTTCTACATAAAACATTGCACAGATGTGTGCCTTGGAGGGGAACGTTCTGGGTGCAATCCCATGGTCATTCGTGATCAAAAGAGGTCTTTACTCTTATCCTTTACCCTATATATATATTTCTTTATTTTTTTTATTCCTTCACTGGTTTCAGTCATTTGACTGCAGCCATGCTGGAGCACCGCCTTTAGTCGAATGAATCAATCCTCAGGACGTATTCTTTGTAAGACTAGTGCTTATTCTATCGGTCTCTTTTGCCAAACCACTAAGTTATGGGGTCATAAACACACCAACATCGATTGTCAAACATGGTGGGGGGACAAACATAGAGGACAAATATAGACACACAAACATATACATCTATGTATAAATATATATATATATATATATATATATATATA
>NC_069002.1:23033454-23036329 GCF_001194135.2 Octopus bimaculoides
CACACACACATTGTCACTACCGAACAGATAAATACATATGGCACACACACACACACACACACACATTTGTATGCAGCTGGTTATTTAAAGCTTGACTCTCTAAATCCTACATAATGTCAGACATTTAACATGAAGTATTATAAATCATTATGCTGTAAAATTATATTCTTCAATATCATCTCTTTATTTTGTAACTGTATTGCTATTGTTGTTGTTGCATCATATTCCTCTTACCGTTATGTAATGTTATCACATGATACCACATTGCATTGCAACATTATCAAACCATACTTCAGTAGACTACAACATTATCACACCTACAACACTATTCTGCAACATTATTTTCACCACCACCACCACCACCACCGCCGCCGCCGCCACCGCCACCACCACCGCCACCATCATCATTTGTGCTTTATTATCAGATCAACAGTGAAATCTCCCTCAAGCTAACACTCCATCATCTTAGATAAATACAAATTAGATAATCTTGTTTAGAATAAATTAATCCAGACAACCAGATGGTCTGATCTTTGATCAGAAGTCAGTCTGCATCTGGTCTCACCTGGGGCTAAACAACAACAACAACAACAACAACAGCACCGTTACTTATACATTGTACATTCATACACTATACATGTCTATAGTTTGAATTCATTGTTTAAGCGTATTGAGTAGATGATCCTTGACCTGACCGAAATAACAGCTAAATCTCCTTCATAGTACACCCTACCTTTTGGCTAATATGATCCAAGGTACTATAAGACAAAAAAAATGGAAAGAAATATCAATCAAAAAGGAAAATGATTCGACGGTCACAACTGGAATGCCTTCTGATCATAACTGCTTCATCAGAGTTGCTCTGTAGCTAAACAACATCAACTTTAGTTCAATAACCAACTCCACTACAACCCTAGCTTCCTCTACACAGCACTATTGCACCTCACTATACTGCATTGCCCTATACATATAGACACTATAGCTGCCCTGTACTATTACCGTACTATATATCATACGTATATACCTCTATTGTGACCCTGTCCTATTAATATCCTATAGCGTAGTCTTCTTAGTATACATCACTACCACATTCTCTCCTCCACTGTCCCACAATAGCATTAACACGCTATACTACATTATGCCCTAACCCTATGGTATTTCTGCTACATGTTGGTCCAATGCATGCATATGCATGCACATGTTGCACTATTTTGTATGTTTGTCATTTGTACTAATTCACACCATTTTTAATTACTCTGCGATATTTCCACCGAGCAGCCAACCATACAACTTTGTACAATTACGCGACTACATACAACAACATAATATTGATTTTTCTGTGACACCATTACCATTTAGTTTATAGAATCTAAAATAATAATAATAATAATAATAATAATAATAATAATGATGATGATAAAAATAAAAATTAAATAAAGACAATATTAAGTATTATTGAACTAATGATGGCTCACTTAATGTTCCAGACCATTTTCGTTATAGAATTGGTTTTTATGGTTATTTCCAGTGACTTCAGTCAAAATGATTGTTGCTTTAGAGCAGTGATTCTTGACCCTTTTTTTCTTTTTTTATACCTATGGACCCTTTTGGTTCCTATTTAACTCTACTGGGCCCTCATAACCATTTGGTCTTTAAAAAATTCTATCATGTTTTTAGAATTAAATATTATTAAGAATTGTATTAAAGAAATGTTAAGATAGTTTGTGTTGTAGAAATATAACCACTTTATTGCTCCTAAATTTTAACAACAAAATCTTATGTGAACCCTTAAGGGTCACATGGACTCCTGTTGAGAACTTCTGCTTTAGAGAATGAAGAGTCGAACCTGAGATTAGAACCTAAAACTAGGTGGAATGATACTAAATATTGTTATGTATGTTTCCTATGGTTCTCAGCTGTTTTCTTCTCTGATGATCTGAGCAATATGTGTTAACCCATTAGCATTTAAACTTGCCACATCTGGCCCAACTGTTCTTCTTGCTCCGTGTTCAAACCAGCCAGATCCAGCTCCAGCCTTTCACACCTGTCCTACAATGTCATTCTTAAAATGAATAATCTCGTCATGAAAATCTCAAAGCTACGAGATAATGCATGATTAATCCAAAGCAATGGGGATAAAAAGACATTACATTTGAGAGGATAATCTGAATGTTAATGAGTTAAGTAGTTGTGCATCACAAATCGACATACTTCAAGAAATATCTTTTAACTCAGCTTTGTTGCAAATAGATTGTCGATCACACACATACATATAATAGTGTTTTGCAATAAACCTAATTCACTGTATTTTTTAAATTTTAAGCTATTTACAAATTTTTTTTTAGATTTCTATATTTCAAATATCAGAGATGACAGTTCTGGGGAAACTTATTCACAAATTCAAATTTTTTTCAAATATGTAAATTCTCAGTGCTACTTTAAACCTTGTGCCATAATCTTAAACTCTTAACACCAACCTTAAACCCCAATCCTAAACTCTATCCCCACTAAACACAGCTGTAGTTCAAGTATTTTCCATAGAGTTGCAATCACTTATGTTTAATACATCAAACGCAGAAGAATATTTTAGCAAAATATATAAAAAACTGGAACAATTTCTGCGTGTTATGTTTTTTGAAAATGAGAGTGTGTTGACTGGTAACAAAAAGAAAAAAGAAAATGAAATTTTAAGACTTATTTTCAGAATCTTTGAGAAAATTTCCCCAAAGAATAGGAAAAAAAAAAGGAAATTAACCAGATTGGTGGGGTAAGGAAACCATATTTTAGAACTCTGCCAATATACATTATTTAATGTGTGTATACATTTTATGAAATATATATCATTAGGAGCAAGTTTGGCTGTGTGGCAAGAAGC
>NC_069002.1:23036770-23039687 GCF_001194135.2 Octopus bimaculoides
GTGATATATATATATATATGTGTGTGTGTGTGTGTGTGTGGGTCTTTGTCCCTCACCACTGCGTGAAAACCAGTGTTGGTGTGTTTAATGGTTTGGCGAAACAAACCAATAGAATAAGGACCAATCTTTAAAAAGAAGTAACCTCTGAAGCTAATTCATGTGAGTTAAAGTTCCTCAGGGTGATGCCCCAGCATGGCCACAGTCTAATGACTGAAAAAGGTAAATATATATGGTCATGTGTTATGAATAGATGAAGACAGCTGTGTGAAAAAGTGTTGCACCCTAGCAGTTGAGGGAGCCTGTGGAAGAGGTAGGCCCAGGTAGACCTGGGATGAGGTGGTAAACCTTTGAACATTGGGCCTCACCGAGGCAATGACAAGTGACCGAGACCTATGGAGGTATGCTGTGATTGAGAAGACCTGGCAAGCCAAGTGAGACCATAACCATAGCTTATGCCAGTGCTGCATAACCAGCCCATTTAAGAGTACCCTTCAATCATTGGATAATAAACTACACTTACGAAGATCTGTTGAGGCAAGAAAAATTGTTGTTGTGGCCAATGACAGTACTGCCTTACTGGCATCCATGCCAGTGGAACGTTAAAAGCACTATTCAAGTATGATCATTGCCAGGGCCACTGGCTGGCTCCTGTGCCAGTGGCACATAAAAACCACCATTTAAATGTGATTGTTGCTAGCGTCACCTGACTGGCTCCTGTACTGGTGGCACATAAAAAGCACCATTGAAGCGTGGTCGTTGCCAGTGCTTTTGGACTGACTCCTGTGCAGGTGGCACGTATAAAGCACCATTTGAGTATGGTCATTTCCAGAACTGCCTGACTGGCCCTTGTGCCGGTGGCACATAAAAGCATCCACTACACTCTCGGAGAGGTTGGTGTTAGGAAGGGTATCCAGTTGTAGAAACTTTGTCAGATCAGAATGGAACCTGGTGCAGCTCTCTGACTCGCTTGCCCTCAGTCAAACCGTCCAACCCATGCCAGCATGGAAAGCAGACGTTAAACAATGATGATGATGATGATTTCATGAACAGGAATGTTTTTGTGGTTAAGAATGTCACTTTGTAATCGAATGGTTTTTCAATACAATCTTTTAAAACAGTGGTTCCCAAACTTTTGTGGGCTGCTGCCCCCTTGACATTCAGGCCACTTTCCTAATGCCCACACCCCAACCAACCATCACAAATATAGACCTATTTCTGAAGCAAATTCAAAGTAACTGTATTTCACAAATAAAACTTAACATATTGAACCCATTATTTTGTTGTTTTTACATGAATCACCACCCCATTATCGTCCCACTTTTCTTCAATGCCCCCTAGAAACTTTCCACCACCCCCAGGAGGGGGCAATACCGCCCACCTTGGGAACCACTGTTTTAAAGCATTTCGTTAACTTATGAAGCAGATATTATTGAAAATAAGACATTTGGGTACTTTTTTTGTTTTCTGGCCCCCATGGAAATCGAAGCGTTTACTTTCTCAAAAGTAGTGGGATTCCAGGTGACATTTCGGCATGAAAGTAAAATGGCAAGCGACAGAGTGTTGGCTAAATACTCTAACACATCCAGTTTGATATTGTTGTTATTGAAGTTGGATCCACCAAATATTTTAATTAAATTCCTAATTAACACAAGCAAAGTGTAGTTATTAACTAATCGGGCATATCAAATGTTAATAGAAGAGAGTTTGAAAGATTAACAATAAATACACAAGACATAATTACTTTTCTGCAAAATTATGGTCTTCTTTGTTGTGATGGAATTTGGTCCTAGTTGTGGTGAGGATGTAGACCCCAATGAAAACTGCATCATGCCGCTGGAGGTCTGATGAGGTGTACCAAAAGCATTTCTATCAAATGTGTTTTTCTCCAAGGAAAACTATCTTTTGTACGAGTCATTGAGGAAATGTTATTCTTTTCTAGTCTCGGCACAAGGCCCAAAATTTTTGGGGAGGGAGTCAGTCGATTAGATCGACCCCAGTATGCAAATGGTACTTAATTTATGAACCCTGAAAGAATGGAAGGCAAAGTCAACCTCGGCAGAATTTGAACTCAGAACGTAAAGACAGACAAAATACCACTAAGCATTTCATCCGGCGTGCTAATGTTTCTGGCTGCTTGCCACCTTATACTAGGTAAATGTTAAAGACCATCAAAACACTTTTGTTTTATCCTGCTTTCAAACTGCTTTCATTTTTTTATGCAACGGATAAGAATTTTTATCTTTTGGTTTGGAAATTGCCTACTTCTGACAAAACCATTATTTTCACTTTAATGGAAATGAAGTAAAGCGTTTCTTGTTTAAAAATCAAAGCTATTTCAAAAAGTGACAAAGAAGCCCCACTGTAACCACCTTGGGTTTTTTCTTCTATAGCCCATGACCAACTAGTGCCATGTAAGAGAATTTGGTGTAAGGAAACTGCTAGAAGCCCATTATATATGCAAATGTATGTGAGCGTGTGTGTGTGCATGTGTGTGGAAATGTTTATATTCGACACTTGTCTTCTGTTGAGTGACATAGGACTGATGTTTATGTTTGTTCCTTTTTGGCATTCTGGTCAGTCACTGGGCACTTTCAGAAACCTGTTGAGTTAAGAAATCCTTTCCTGTGAAACAGGTGAGGGCTAGCAACAGGAAGAGCACCCAACCATAAACTCCTGCCTGAAATTAGTCTCTCTCTAAACCTATACTTGCATGGGAAAATGGACTTTAAATGCATGAATGAACAAATGAGTATCATATCTATTATGTTGGAATTCCCATTACAATAAACTAGGTTCCCTGTTAATAGATTAGTTCTTACAACATTTAGCAGTCAGCTGGAAATCAGATCAGTATAAGGAAAGAAAATAATACACACACACACACACACATATATATATATATATATATATATATATA
>NC_069002.1:23040388-23040711 GCF_001194135.2 Octopus bimaculoides
TATATATATATATATATATATATATATATATATATATACATGTATGTATATATAAATGTCCATGTATATATATATCTATATATATGTATAACAATATATAATGTATATATGCATATATATATATATGCATGTATATGTTTGTATGTATATATATGTGTGTGCTTATATGTATGTATATTTAGATATATATATGCATATATATATATATATATATATGTATATGTATATATAAAAGAGACCACTAAGTGGACTGCTAATGTGCTAGAAGAAGAAGATCAAATTTTTCTTTTTTTTCTTTGAGAACTTTTCGGTGATCTTCTTCT
>NC_069002.1:23041464-23043272 GCF_001194135.2 Octopus bimaculoides
TATATATATATATATATATATATATATATGTATGTATGTATGTATATATATCTGTATATACATACATATATATCTGTCATCCTCATCATCATTCAATGGCCATTGTCCATGCTGGTATGGGTAGGACAGTTTGACCATGGCCTGCTAAGCTGGAAGGCTGCACCCGACTCCCGTCTGATTTGGCATTTTTTCTGTGGCTGGATGTTCTTCCTAACATTCTGGGTGTGTAATGAGTGCTCTTATGTGCCACTGGCACAGGTGCTATTTGTGTGACACTGGTATCTGCCATATGGATTGGTCTTCTTCTCAAGCATGACATAATGCCAAAAGTTTCAGTCATTACCTCCATGAGGCCCAGCACTCGAAAGAATCTCAGACACCTTGACTATGTGAGGTCCAATGCTTGAAAAGAACTTGGCCACTTTGCCTTCCTGAGCCCCAACACTTGAAAGGAAGTCAGCCACTTTTGCCTCCATGAGGTTCAAAGGTTCATGAAGATCATGCTTCACCACTCATCCTGTGTCTTCCTGGATCTACCCCTAACACAGGTTCCCTCCACAGTTAGAGATGGCATTTATTTATGCAGCTGTCCTTGTCTCCAAATATACACACACACGCACGCACGCACGCACGCACGCACGCACGCACACACGCACACACACACACACACACACACACACACACACACACACACACACACACACACACACACACACACACACACACACAGAGTCATGCATACACATATTTAAAGTTTTCTTGATATAAATGTAGCGCATGATTTTGTTATGAATCACACCAGCAACAGATCTGCTCTTTTATACTGTATATTCATCCCAAAATAGATTCTCAACCTTGCATTTAATGACTCCAGCTTGGGACATCGAAAAAAAAAAAAATCATTACTTTGGCAATGATATTGAGACTGTATACATATAAGAATCCTTTGTTGCTGTTCACAAGTGATCATTCATGGGTGACAACACTGAGCTTTTTAAAATCTAATGTGACCACAAACAGCATCAGTAGAATCATCTGTGGGCCTTAGATTCTATTATCTTTTCTATCAACTGCAGGAAGTTCTTCTGAGCCATAAACTGCCGTCAGTTTTGTTCAGTGTGAGATGTTCACAATGAACAGAGTTGAAACAGATCATTGCTGAGTTTCAAGAACTTGAGGTGGTCTTTTTTGGCATCATGAAATCTCTGTGTTTTATCGTTTGTTTATTTGTGCTAGAGTTACTGAGAACTTACTCGTGATAAAGTCATTTCTTTTTAAACATGAAGTAACGAAAGCAGATAACAGGACCAGCCCATCACATGTGGTAATTGATGAGGTGAGCTTCCATGCTGAGATAGCCACCCTTATCCAGTGCTTCTTTATCGAGTGTGAGAGATTTCTAACTCTTGCTTCATATATGCTTTACAACTGCCCAGAATGAGTGTGTGTGTGGTGTAGACATAGTCATATGTTTGTATATGTATTTATCTCTTTCCGTTAATCTTTCTCATATATATATATATATATATATATATATATATTTCTCTCTCTTTATTTTCTCTCCCAGTTTCTTTCTGTGTTTCTTTCTGTTGAAAAGCGTAGACTTGAAATTTTAAAGACTTTCTCACTTCCCGAGTGTTAAACTACACCACCTGTCTTCGACATTTGTTTTTTTGTGAATTCTCCCTATATATATATATATATATATATATATATATATATATATACACACATATATATATGTATATATGTAAATATCTACATATGCATATATCTATCTATCTATCTATCTATCTATCTATCTATAT
>NC_069002.1:23045290-23046550 GCF_001194135.2 Octopus bimaculoides
ATATATATATATATATATATATATATATATATATATATGTATATATATGTATATATATATATGTATGTGTGTGTGTGTGTGTGTGTGTGAGGGTATGTGGCTTACTGATTAGGGTGTTGCACTTATGACCACTAGGTCGTGGGTTCAATTCACAGACTGGGCAGCATGTTGTGTTCTTGAGCAAAACACTTACATGTTGCTCCAGTCCCCCTTTTGATCAAGTTGGGAGGAGTGTTGGCCTGCTTACCTAGCCAGCAGGGTGGGGGTATCATTTGAAGACTAAGAGATTGCAAAGTGCATTGTGACCAGTGATGTGTAACGACATCTGATAGTCTGGTCAGTAACATGATATAAGATACATATATATATTATCTACACATATATACATATATAGAGGAAACATATATATACACAGACACACACACACACACATATTTATATACATTCACAAACATATATCTATATATATACACACACACTCACATACACTACATGTATCACTATGTATGTGTGTGTATTTACATGTATATATGTGTATATATATTTTCATGTGTGAGTGTCTGTGTATAGACACACACACACACACTCTTTTAGATATGCGCATACATGCACATATATGTAAAGTGTTTTTTTTCCTTAGTTTCCATTCCGTTTTCATTCCCCTCCTTCCTTCTCCCCCCACACCACGATATCAGTGTCACTCTGCAAACGTATTTTCCCTGTTAGTGTTAAGCGAAACAAATAAAAAAAAAAACAGTTACCAAAGATATAAAAATGCAAAAAGAAAAAGCCACAAAACACCCAGAAAGAAAAAGAAAAAAAATGGTAAGAAAATCAATGGAGCGCATACTGAGTCAGAAATTGTGATTGGTTGTCGATTGGTTAGAGAAATTGTAACATGTGGTTTCTACAAAGAACCAATCATTTCACAAGACGTACACTTTGAATTTCTTGGAACAGGCATTGCAACTTTACTACTGCAATGGCATTCATTGTCTGCTTTTTGTGTGTGTGTTTTTTTTTCCATTTTGATTTTGGAGCTTTTTATTCTGAACTTTCTTTCATGTGTTAAACCATTTTTTTTCTTTTATATTTGGTATCTTATTACTCTCAGCAGCGGTCATTTATGTATGCATGTATGTATATACATATGCACTTACACATGTATATAGGTATAAGAGTGTGTGTGTATTTGTCATGAATCTTAAATGATATATATATATATATATATATATATATATATATATATATATATATATA
>NC_069002.1:23046560-23054996 GCF_001194135.2 Octopus bimaculoides
ACATGTATATGTGTGTATATACACACACATATATATATCTATCTATCTATGTATATATATATGTATATATATATATATATATATATATATATATGTATGTATGTATGTATGTATGTATGTATGTATGTATGTATGTATGTACAGTTGTCGATAAATTTCATTTGTAACTTCTAGTTGCACCAAAGCTCATTAATATAATTATTATTAATTTATAAAAACACATCTTGCTGAAAGTAATTGAAAGGATTTCTTAAACTTTAGCAAAACCATGACTTTTTAATGACAGGATATAATTAATTAATGGAATAATAATAATAATAATAATCTCAAATTTTGGCAGAAGGTCAGCAATTTTTTTTTTTTTTAGTGGGGTGTAAGTTGATTACATTGACCCCAAGAGGATGATTATTATAGCCTGTGCTCAGGTGCACTGCAACTCTTTGGTGTTGATCCATGAATGTAACAGATACGAAGGTACATATTGTGCGAAGGCCCTGAGGGTAATCAAGAATAGAACGAACTTTAAACTTGCCATTAATGGATGTAACTTAAGTGCAATAAGGCATTTAACCATTTTCAATTTTGTTACTTTAGCAACCCCACCACATTTAGATCATAAAAAAACCAAAAAAAACGTGTATATAAGAAATTTTTAAAATGAATAAAATAAAGATATTTTTAAAATGTTTAAATTGGAAAAAAAACACCATCCAAGCTGTGTATGAAATGAAAGAATTCTAACCAAAAGGAAGAATATAATTGTATAATAACTGTTTTACTTGAGTTATTATTGTTTAGGTCCCCAGGACTGTTCTGATCATATAAAACCTATGAGCACAGTCATTCCGTCTGTGACCATCCAGACTTTTGGAGTATATACAACTATAAAATGTGTCGCTTTTTTAAAGACTGTAGGCTGTGATTTGAGGGATACTTAGCAGTTATTTCTAGCTGGGTCACTGACTGTATTCAGACTTCTTTTTTTGTTTCTATTTTATGTCAGTTATATATTTCTATTTGACACAGCATTCCTGTTTTTTTTGGTGGAGGTGAGGACATTTAAGCATTGACAGTAAAATGATTGAAGAATTTGGAGTGAAAAGAGAAACTCCTTAGATTCATTGTTAGTAAATTGGCTGGAAGAATTTAGAGTGGAAACGAGGACCATTGCTGCTTTTTTAATGAGGTTGTCAGAAGTGAAAGTGAAAATAAGGATCTTAGATTAACTGTCAACAAAGGGTTAGGAAGGACTTGCAGTAGAAAGAGAAACCCATAGACTTATTGTCAAGAAAGGGTTAAAGAGACTTGGAGTGAAAATAGGGGCCTTTGGAGCCAAAATGGACACCTAGATTTTTTTATTGGTCAGGAAACTAGTTATAAAAACTTGGGATTAAAAGAAAGACTGCACTGTCATTGGAAAAGAAGTTGGAGAATAAACTGAGACACTTGATGCATATCAGTGCGGTAGTTAGAAATTTGGGGTAAAAACAGGGAGCCAAAAGTTATTGACAGTATAATAGAAAAATTTGGAGTGAAAATGAAGGCCTACTTTTAATGTAAGGAAATTAGTTAGAAGAACTTGGAGTGAATAGAGACCCTTACACTCTTTAGCAGTAAAGTAAAAGAATTTGGATTGAAAATGGAAACTCCTACTTCTTTTGTCAGGGAACTGATTTGAAAAAATCAGGGTTAAAAGACAGACATATAGAGTCATTAGATGTGAAGTAGAAGAACCATGGTTGGTGTGAAAACAGAGCGCCCTGGATTTCTTATTGATGAAGGCTTTAGAAGAAATTTAGTGTAAAGAAGGACCCTTAAACTCATTGGCAACAAAGTAGAGGAATTTGGAGAATTTGGAGTGACAATAAGGACTCCTAGGTATTTTGTCTAGAAACTAGTTAGAAGAACTTGGAGTTAAAAGCAGAACCCCTAAGGTGAAGTAAGAACTGAGAGTGAGAACAGGGATCCTTGATTGGTAGCAAACTAGTTAGAAAAACTTGGGGGTTAAAAGAAACCTTTGTGGTCATTAGCAGTGAAATAATTATGACTTGGTATGAAATCAAGAACTGTGGATGCATAATCAGTGAGGTTTTAAGAACTTGGAGTCCAAATATTAACTCTTCTACATGTTAGCAGCAAAGGAGTCAGAAGTTGGTGTGAAAACAGTGACCACTGTGTTATTGTTAGTAAAGTATTTAGAAGGATTTACAGTGAAAAGAGGGCCTTCTTGATTTAATTTGTTCAGAATGAGTATTTACAAGGGCCCCTCTTCAATGAAGTAGTATCCCAATGATAAAGAACCATAAATTTATAGTGAAAAGGGTATAGAAAGTTGTCTCATTGACTATAAATGCCTGTTGTTTATTTTTTTTTACCCCTGAAAGATGAAATACAAAGTTGGTTCTAGTACGATTTGAACTTGGATCATGAAGTGACAAAAGTTTAAAGGCAAAAAAAAAAAAAAATTAAACAAAAAAATAAAACTATTTCCGTGACGAACGGTCTTGTCAGAAAATTAAGAAACTTGTGCGATGCTGATAAGTGGAGAAGCGTGGCAAATAGGATGATGACAAACGTTAATAATAACCATTTTGATAGTAATAATAGTAATAATAATAGTGATAGTGGTAATGACCTTGAAGTTAGCTGGAAACATTACAGAAGAGATTTACTCACACCAGGAACAAGAAAACAAAAAAAATAACAAAGAAAAGAAAAGTAAATGTGAAAAATACTTACTTTTAGAATTAGTTGTCACACTGTGTATATATTTATATATGTGTATATAGATATACATATACATATATATACATATATATGTGCGTGTATTGTTATATGTGCGCGAACATGTATATATATATATGTGAACACACATATATATACATGTATGTATGTATATGTATGTATGTGTATAAGTGTGTTTATGTATGTGTTTATATTTCAAACAGGTGAGAAGTCTTGTTGATTTTTTTTCTTTCCAAAAATGAAACAAACAACCCAATAAAAAGTAAAATAAAGGTGAATGAAGAAAATTGTTGATTTGTGGAAGGTCTTATATATATATATATATCCAGTTTTTGACGAGCAGAGGAACTGGTTCTGGTTGTAGTACTCTTCGTCTTGTGGTTACCGTTGTGATGTTTATCTTGGTAGCAGCAGAAGACCTGCAGTAGTAGTAGTAGTAGTAGTAGTAGTAGTAGTAGTAGTATTAGTATTAGTAGTAGTAGTTGTAGTAGTAGTTGTAGTAGCAGCAGCAATTGCAGCAGCAGCAGCAGTAGTAAAACTAGTAGTTGTAGTAGTATTTGTAGTTGTAGTAGTAGTAGTAGTAGTACTACTACTAGTAGTAGTGGTGGTGGTAGTAGTAGTGGCAGAAATTGATTAAATTTTTGTTGGACTTCAATTTTTTTTATTCTTCTTCTTTGTGCTATTAAAAGTTGAATGTCGAAGCATCTTCGATCAGTAATTCTGTTACCCTCCCTCCCCCCTCTCTCCCTATATATATGTGTGTGTGTGTGTGTGTGTGTGTGTGTGTGTGTGTATGTATATATATATATATATCGCACTTTGTCAGTTACACTGATGAGGGTTCCAGCTGATCCAGTCAACAGAACAGCCTGCTTGTGAAATTTACGGACAAGTGGCTAAGTACTCCACAGACATGTGTTCCCTTAACATAGTTCTCAGGGAGATTCAGTGACACAGAGTGTGACAAGGCTGTCCCTTTGAAATACAGGTACAACTCATTTTTGACAGGTGAGTGGACTGGAGCGATATGAAATGAAGTGTCTTGCTCAAGGACATGACATGCTGCCTGCAATTGAACTCACAACCTTACAACCATGAGCTGAATATCCTAACCTTAAGGCTATGGGCATTCACTATATCTATCTATCTGTCCGTCTGTCTGTCTGTCTGTCTGTCTATCTGTCTATCTGTCTGTTTGTCTGTCTGTCTGTCTATCTGTCTATCTCTCTATCTGTCTGTCTATCTGTCTGTTTGTCTGTCTGTCTCTATTTATCTATCTATTTGTCTCTCTCCCTCTCTATCTCTCTCTTTCTTTCTTTCTCTCTCTCTCTCTCTCTCTCTCTCTCTCTCTCTCTCTGTATATATATATATATATATATATATATAATATGATGTAATATTAAGAAGAGACAATATAATTGACACAAATTTATAAAGTTTTTTCTTTATCGCTGTTGTTCTTTAGAAATTTCTGTTTGTGACTGTCACCCCATCCCAGACAACATGGTTCTACAGAATCCTTTTCTTATTCTTCGTTTACACTTCACTTCTCAAAGATTCTCTCTGTCTTTCTTCTCTATTTTTGTTCTTTTTAATCCCCTTTTCTACCTCACAGCAGCTAACTTTGCTGAACTTTCAGTAAATATCTCCATCCCAACTTCTCTTTTGTGTATATCTACCCCACTGTGTGTGTGTGTTTGTTCTTTGGCTACCAGGTAGAAAGACAGGTAGCCCAGTGAACACTCTTAGTCATTCTCAATTAAGTAGATTTATATCTAATGACAGGTGCTCCATTAGTGACCATCTCATCTAATTTTTCCATATCTAAAGTTACTTTCCAACGTTTTCGTTTTTTAAGACAGTGAGGTGAAATTTCAAATATATTTGGCTATTATTTCTAGCAAACTGATTGACTGCTTAGTGGCTCTTTGGAAGTTAACCAATATATACACGTACATATGCATCTGTGCATGCACATATGCACATGCACACACTTATATGTAATTGTATACCTGTACATACATAAATGTGTATGTATACCAATAATGTAATGTGTTTATAGCTTTATATATGTGTGTGTGTTTGTGCATATATAAGGTGATGGTAGGATAAAGTGTGTGTGTGTGTTATTGCTTTCTTATTTTCTTTGCATTTGGTTTGTGGATGAAAAAACCAGCAGGGTGTGTAGTAGCATTCATTTATTTCCAGATTGAAATTTTACCAGTTGACCTGCACATGTCATTAACATGCTTGCATATAATCGTAGAGTCACTTGTTTGTGCGTGCACATATTTACTCAAGTATGTATGTGTTTGTACATGCACACGCACACGTGGATGTGTGTGTATATGTACTGCTGATCTACGCGTGTGTCTCTTTACTTTATACTGTAGTCTGTGTGTGTGTGTGTGTGTGTGTGTGTGTGTGTGATACTGATCTATGTGTGTGCCTCTCTACTTTATACAGGGGTCCAAGTGTGTGTGTGTGCATGCGCGCAGCTATGTGCAGTTTCCACTGTTGCATTCATCTGCTGCTACCTGGCACTAGCAGTTTTGTCTTGTAATAAATTTCTCTTGCAAAGAAAGATTCCCTCATAAGAATCTAATGGATTCGGTTGTTGGCGGCAACAGTGGAAGCGGAGATCATTGGAGACCGGTTGATGTGGCACTTGTTGCTGCTGTCGATGCTGCTGCTGCTGTTGTCATTGTTGGCATTGCTGCTGCTTTTGTTGTTGGTGCTGTTGTCATTGTTGTTGTTGTTGCTGCTGCTGCTGTTTGTTTTTGGTGCTTTGCTTGATGGTGCTGCTGTTGTTATTGTTGGCGTTGCTGCTGCCGTTGTTGTTGGTGCTGTTGTTGTTGTTGTTGTTGTTACAGTGTAATAGCAGTACATTCTGTAGTAATATTTAAGTGTTTCATTAATGGTGGTGGTCGTGGTGGTGTTGGCTGTAGTGACAGTGGTAGTGCTGTTGCTCTGTGTTGTTGATGATGGTAGCACCAGTTGTTTACGATTGGTTTTGATAGTGGTGGTTATGGTGGTGATGATGATGACGATGGTGGTGGCGGCAGTTGTGGGCAGTAATGGTAGTGATGGTGGTGGTGATGGTGGTGATGATGATGATGGTGGTGGTTATGGGCGGTAATGGTGGTAGTGGTGGTGGTGGTGATTGTGGGCGGTAATGTTGGTGGTGGTGGTTGTGGATTGTGATGGTGGTGGTGGTGGATTTGTGTTTAGTTCCTAATGACAGTGGTGGTCATACAATGACAGTGGTTGTTGTTGTTGTCATTGCTATTTTGCTTTTGTCTTCATATTATTGAAGTCTGTGGTGGTGGGCATTGATGGCGTAAAGGAACAGTGAGGGATAATTTCAGTGCGGGGGAGGTATTGAAGTGGTAGGGCTGGTGGGAGTCATAAGCATCTCAAAATGCTGGGTGTTGTTGTTGTTTTTTAGCCCCAGGTCAGCCTTGATCAAGTCAACCTTATAATTAAAGTGATTCCAACCCTCAGCATTCCCAGGATTTACATAAAAATCTCCCTCATCTTATATGTCCTTCTTTTTTAAGCATAACATATTGAGATTTGACTGCTATTTCCAGCAGCTCCAGTGACTCTATAGAGGTACCTCACTGGCTGGTGGTGGTGCAGGTGGTAGTGATAGTGTTTGTTGTGTTGGTGGTGGTGGGGTTGTAACAGTAGTAGTAGTAGTATTGGTGGTGGTGGTAGTAGTAAAAGTAGTAGTACTATTGTGGTGATAGTGCTAGTAGTAGTAGTAACGGTGGTGGTGGTGGTAGTGGTCATTGATGTTGAGCCCCAGGTCAGACCTATAGTGGAACACATTCCATCCTTGATCTTCCTCTCTCTTATTCTTTTATTCTGTCATAGTGTATCTAGGAATACATTATCCAGTGTGTTCCTTTAGAAATACTGTAGTGTATGTGTGTTTGTGTGTGTGTGTGTGTGTGATTTAAAGAAGATTTGACTGCATTTTCTAGCAGATCGGATGACCTTGTAGAGACTTCATCATGAAGTGGTAGCTGTTAGGAAATTGTTGTATAGGTAGTAGTTGCGTTGTAGTGTTAGCGTTTGAGGTTAAGGTAGTAGTGTTGATGTTGGTCTTGGGGGTGGCAAAGTTAGTGATGGTTGTAGGATCAAATCCCTCAGAGGTTCAACACTGCCCTACGGTACCAGGGTACCTTTTGCAGAGTGCCCCCCCTCTGTCCCAAGCATTCAGTTTAGATCTCCAGTTTGAGGAGTATACCTTCCACCCTTATACCTCATCATTCCTCCTCATCCCTTTCCCACTCCCCCATCCATCTCCCAACCTAATCCATCCTTCCTCACCTTCCCCACCCCTCCTCCACCTTCCCCACCCTCCTCCGCCTTCCCCACCCCTTCTCCACCTTCCCCATCCATCCCCATCACCTATCCCTTCGCCCTCCCTCACTCACCTTCTACCTTCATCTCCCCTACCCCTTCTCCATCCCCCTCATCCATTCCCCATTCACACCCCTTGTTCCCTATCCTTTCCCCACCTTCCTCCACCTTCCCACATTCCTATCCCTCCACTATCCCTTCCCCATCCCTTCTCCATCCACAAATCCCCCATCCTCATCACTCCCCATCTTTTTGCCCTACACTCCATCCTTTCCCCCTCTCCCCGATAGTCTCAGAGACCCTACTAAGGGCCGTGGGTAATACAATACTTTCTCTCCTGACTAAAATATATAAAAGTAATTACAGGTGTTTATTGAGAGGAGTATTTAATTTCCTTTATTGCGTATATAAAAAAAGGAAGCCCCTGTAAGACTTGCATGTGTGTGTGTGTGTGTGTGTGTGTGCGTGTGTGAGACCTCCTCATCGTGGAAGGTGAGGAAGAATGGTTATTTCTGCCCCCCCCCTACAAACATCAGATGTGCCACACCTAGACATACAGATGCACTCAGATATTTTAAAGACAATAATGAGGAAGAGAAGGAAAATATGTATTTAGTCTGGGAGGCTTTGATCTGATTGGCTGGTTCCCTTTCTGACAGACTGATGGACAAAGCGGGAGAAAGAGAGAGAGAGAGAGAGAGAGAGAGAGAAGGGGAGAGGAAGAGAAGGGGGAGATGATGGTGGGAGAGAAAATGCTTGGAAGATCTCACTCCCTCCTTTCGTTAGCATCACCATCACCATCATCATCTCCCCCAACTCCATTGCAGTGACCACCACCATCACCATCGTCACCTCCGCCACACCAAATTGCCGTTGCTGCTGCTGCTGCCGTCAGTGTCGTAGTAGAAATCCTGTTATTGATTTGATCCTCTTCGTTCCAGTTGTTGTTGTTGTGGTTGTTGAGCATATTTCACTTTGATCTTCTACAGAATCAACTTGTTTTTTTAATGGTCTCACAATTTTTCACTACAAAATCCTGCCTGTGTTTGTTTGTGTTTGTTTGTGTTTGTTTGTGTTGAGAAGGAAATGGTAGGGAGAGCCTTGCAATCTCTCTGAGGAATGGTGGAGTGTGATGCTATCAAATATAAACCAGTAATACGACCCAACAGACCGTTTGTGTGTGTGTGTGTGTGTGTGTTTGTGTATATCTATCTATCTATCTATCTATCTATCTATCTATCTATCTATCTATCTATCTATCTATCTATCTATCTATCTATCTATCTATCTATCTATCTATCTATCTATCTATCTATCTAT
>NC_069002.1:23055416-23056307 GCF_001194135.2 Octopus bimaculoides
ATATATATATATATATATATATATATAAATGTATGTATTTGTGTGTCTGTGTTTGTTCTCCCACCATTGCTTGACAAACGATGTTGGTGCGTTTATGTTCCCGTAACTAAGCAATTCGGCAAAAAAGACTGATAGAATAAGTACTAGGCTTACAAAGAATAAGTCCCGGCATCAATTTGTTTGACTAAAGGTGGTGCTCCAGTATGGTCACAGTCAAATGGCTGTAACAAGTAAAAGAATATATGACGAAGGGCATACAGCTGTAGAAAGCCAATTAAAGCAAGTAATAGATCGTGGCACAGTCCACGTAGCTCTATTCTTAAGAAGCTCACTATGCAACCACTTGTGTTTAGGTTCAGTTCCACTATGCAGCACCTTAGCCAAGTGTCCTTTGCATCAGCCATGAGCCTTGAGACTAGAATTACGCAACAGAAGCTGTGTGGAAGTATATCTTGTATATATTGAGCAAAGCCACCTCCTTCACTACCACTCCTTCTCCCAGCTGAAGGGTGTTTGTCACGCCTGGCAACCCCACTGCTGCTGGTGCCACATAAAACATAGCAGTGTTGGTGCTGCATAAAATGCATCCAGTAAACTCTGTAAAGTGGTTGACATAAGGAGGGGCACCCAACCATTGACACCAGGGCAGAGCAGACAATGGGGCCTGATGCAGTTCTTTGGGTTGTCAGCTCCTGTCAAACTGTCCAGCCCATGCCAGCATGGAAGACAGACATTAAATGATGTTGATGCTGATACATATATATATATATGTGTATGTATGTATGTATGTATGTATGTATGTATGTATGTATGTATGTATGTATGTATGTATGTATGTATGTCTCTCTCTCTCTCTCTCTCTCTCTCAACATATATATATATATATATATA
>NC_069002.1:23057263-23061286 GCF_001194135.2 Octopus bimaculoides
ATATATATATATATATATATATATATATATATATAGGGTGAGAATTCACAAAAAGACAAAAGAGTGTGATCGTTACCATCATCGCCTTACTGGCACTTGTGCTGGTGGCAGGTGAAAAAACATTCGAGTGAGGTTGTTGCCAGTGCCGTCTTTTGATTTCCTTCCAGACTGGTTTTAATTTGGAACAAAAAAGTTTAATTGATTTCTTCAAAAGCATGTTTTCATTTCTGTCTTTAGCTACACTATCTGATGGGGTGCGTTTGGGGGAGGGGGGTCACACTGACCTCTCCCATCAATCTGAATAGACAAGCCCCATGGTACCACATTCCAGTTATTGCTATGCTCATTAGAGAGGGTGGCTACTCAAACCAGTATTTTCCAATTTTCTTGTATCTACACATCATCCCAATGGACATAGCTGTCCACTTTATCATAATTCCAACTTCATTCCATCTTTGTATGACTGAACAACTAAAAAAAACAAGTAGAACGAGGTGGTTGATTACTTCTTTGTCTGGTTACATTCATTTAAGACAGCCTCTTCTTTAATTGCTTTTTATTTTTGGTAGATTTCTGCAGCTTGGCATTGATCTTGTGCAGCTTGTGAACCTTCCATTTCTGTTTTACTCCAGAATTTTCCAAGCCATTGTTGGCTTTTATATTGGTTGACTACCTCTTTGTCCAATTTTGCAGGATATACACTACACAGACTTTATCTCTTCACGTATTCTTCACTATCTTTCAACTTCTCATTTGATTTCGTTACTATTATTATTAATTTTATTTTTCATTTTTATTTTTAATCCTCTCGTTTTGTTCTTATCTAAATCTTTTTCTTTGTTATAACTTAGCTTTTAGTTTATTGTTTCTTCAAAAAAAAAAAAGAGAGAAATTTTTTTTTTTATGCTTCCTCCTGTCACCTTTTTACTTTTAATTAGTCTATTTCTGTTCGTTTCAGTTCACTTAACTTTCAATTTATTATATTAAACTTGTGGCTTATGACACTACCAGCAAGTGTATTTATACTGAAACTCGTATTACTGGCACTGAATTCACTTTTTAATATCATTCTGATGCTTCACTCACAAATGTTTTTGCTAATTTTAATCCCTTGTTCATCACTGCTCTCTCAATGTCATCTGCACTTTTATCAATGGCTCAATCTCTAATTGTCTCATTTCAGTGTCTAAATCTTTCTTTGGATTTTCAATAGTAATTAATTTACCCTGACTTCTAATTAATTTATTGTTTCACAGTTAACAGGACATCATCAAGAGCCATAAAGTCTCTGCTAGTCTCATTAATTCATTAAACCTGCATCGATTTGTCTGATTCACCTTCACCTCGCAGCACTTACATTGGGGCATTACTAAAAGCCATATCCTCAAGGTCGATTGGTATCCACATGGATAATGACTGTCTATAAACAGACATATTTGACTGTGGCTTAGAGTGTGGCTCTGTGAGCAGCACCATTATTGTTGTAGCTCAGGGCATAGACAACCATTTCCTGAGAAGCAAGCAAAATGAGACATGGCTCATGATTAAGTGGGTGGCACCACTAAAAATATTCAAGGTAATCTTTTTGCTGGGCAGGCCATTCAGAAACCCCCACAGGCAGCTGGTTGCCCTGTTGTAGATGTACAGTTGATGTTTTAGACTTGCTGCTTCAGCCCTGGCCTCATCTTTTCTGATGTTGCACTCTGTAATATTGTTAATATTGGACACAACCAAGATGGAGGGCTGGCAGAACTGACAAAATGCTGGACAAAATGCTTAGCACCATCTTTACGTTCTGAGTTCAAAATTCTGGTGTGGTCGACTTTGCCTTTCATACTTTTGTGGTTGATAAAATAAGTACCAGTTCAGTACTGGGGGTCAATGAATTTGACTACCACCCTTCCCTAAGATTTCTTGTACTTTTAGTAGAAAGGATTATTATTCTCATTAAAGAGGTGAGCTTGCAGAACTGTTAGCAGACCAGGCAAAAAGTTTTGTGGAATTTTGTCTATTTTTACATTCATCATCATCATCATCATCATCATCATCATCATTTAACGTCTGCTTTCCATGCTGGCATGGGTTTGGCAGTTTGACTGAGAATTGGCAAGCCACAAGGCTGCACCAGGCTCTGATTTGGCAAAGTTTCTACAGCTGGATGCCCTTTCTAATGCCAACCACTCTGAGAGTGTAGTGGGTGCTTTTACGTGCCACCAGCACCAGAGCCAGTACTGGAAAAGATCATGTTCAAATGGTGTTTTTTATGTGCTACCTGCATTGGAGCCAGTTTGGCGGTACTGGCAACGACCATGCTCGAATGTTGTTGTTCACGTACCACCGGCACATGTGCTGGTAAGGCAACGCTGGCAACGATAAATTCTGTTGATGTCAACTTTGCTTTTCATCCTTTTGGGAGTGATAAAATACGTACCAGTTATGCACTGGGATTGATGTAACTAACTTACCCCCACCCCTGAAATTGCTGGCCCTGTGCTAATATTTGCAACCAGTACTGAATGCAGTTGGTTTCACATCATGACTGGAGCTGTTGAGGTTAGTTTACAGAGATGGCCAAAGACCTGGTGATATTGCAACCTTCTTGTTCTAATGTGGCCAGTTTTTCAGTTGAGTTGTGATCTTCAGTGATACTCTCACCTGTTACAACCAGGTAAAATTCATTTCAAAACCATATTTGATCATTTGACAGGTAGAGGTTTGCAGACATGAAATACCAAATGTTTTCCAACAGAATTATTTTTGACCCTATGACTATAGAAATATCCAGCAGCCCCTCAACCATATTCCTTACTCAGTTTGATCAGGAGAGAGATTGCTATCTACAATAACAAGCCTCATGGGGTGGATTACTTCTTTCAATGCATCTTCTTCACCATTCCTTCGTGGAAACATTCCTCATTTGGTCTACCAGGACTAAGAACATTTCCATGACACTCTGTCATGAACGAAATATTTTTAAATAAACATTTTTTTTTTAATATTAAAACATATTTACCTGAATTAAGAGTGGCATGGTGGCACAGTGACACATTGGTCTCACTTCATGTATATTTTGGCATCAACATTGAATCCCTATGCGGAATTTAATCATTTAGCATTCAGAATATTCTGTCAAATGTAATGCTTATTTTTCACATTGTTTTTGATAATCATGGATTATCTCATTGCTTTGGGATTTTGATGATGTGATTGTTTATTTTTAGATTGACATTGTAGGGTAGGTGTGAGAGGCCAGATCTGGTCAGTTTGAACATAAAATATTTAAACCACATATGGTCAGAATAAATGCTGAAAGATTAACAGGTTCTTATAGCAGGTGTTGTCCCTTAAAGGACAACAAATTGACAAAGTCATTAGAGTGTTGGGTTGGGTAAAATGCTTCATGGGTTTTGTTCTGACTCCCTGTATTCTGAGATCAAACCCTGGCGAGGTTAAATTTGTCTTTTATTTTTCTGGGGTTGATAAAAAGGTGCCAATCCAGGCCAATGGATGAGCAGAAATGGTAGAATGTCAGAGAAATATGGCTTGTAGTACTTGTTATGGAACTTTGCATTCTGATGTCCCTATACTGTAATCCCCACTGACTTGGTTGTCTCAGAAAACTGGTTGGGTCCAAAGTACAACTAGCAATAACATTGAGGGCTGCTGGCACTGAGGTGCTATGGCTATAGGCGGCATCCAAAAGCATCTTCAGAAGATTCACAGAAGCATTGATGCCAATCACAGAACCTTTTTGCTTGTTTTGCCTTTTTACTTGTTTTGCCTTTTTACTTGCTACGGTCATTGGACTGTGGCCATGCTGGGGCATTGACTTGAAGAGTTCAGTCAAATAAATTGACCCCAGTACTTAATATTTTATAAAGTCTGGTCCTTATTCTATCAGTCTCTTTGCTGAACTGCTAAGTTATGGGGATGTAAACAAACCAACACTGGTTGCCAAGCAGTGAAGGGGGACAAAGACACACACACACACACACACACACACACACACACACAAATATATAC
>NC_069002.1:23061387-23064950 GCF_001194135.2 Octopus bimaculoides
TATATATACGATGCGCTTCTTTCAGTTTCCATCTACCAAACCCACTCCCGAGACCCTGATTGGCCTGAGGCAATAATAGAAGACACTTGCCCAAGGTGCCATGCAGTGGGACTGAACCTGGGACCATGTGGTTGGGAAGCAAACTTCTCACCACCCAACCACACTGGCTCTTATGTTTAAGCCCCTTAATGAACCACCGATTCACAGACTGTTGTTATCCTACTGGGTACTAGTCATACATGTGGGTATGGTATTCAGATTTACACCACTGTGAGGGGGGGGGGGAAGGCGCTCTAAGTATAAAACTGAAACCTGCTATTTGACGGCGGTGGTCATTGTTGTTGTTATGGTAGTAGTAATAGTAGCAGTAGCAGTGGTGGTGCTAGTAGTAGTGGTGGTGGTGACAGTAGTAGTGGTGGTGGTGGTAGTAGTAGTAGTAGTAGTAGTGGTGGTGGTGGTGGTAGTAGTAGTAGTGGTGGTGGTGGTGGTAGTATCAGCAGCAGTGGTGGTAGTAGGAGTATCAATAACAACAGCAGCTCCTCTTATTACCAAAATCTCTTTTTTTCACCTTTTTTTTTTAATATCCCCTTCCAACCTCCCAGAGAACCAATATCCTTTCTTCTTTCTTCCAACAATGGTTCTGTTCCTTTCTTCTTTTTTTCCAGATGAGCAAACAGGGTTTATAAACTTTCGGTAAACATGTTGTTACATAAGTTCTTTATGAGGAAGTCTGTGGCCTTTTTTGCTTTTAGGAAGGGCTATCATATTACCATCTTTATTCAACTTCAGATATTGATTATTTTTCATCTCGTTAGTGGCTGATTACAGTTCATTAAATCTTAGTGCCATGACTTCATATATATTAGTTAAGTACTGCAACTATAACTTGGAGTCTTTATTAATTTCCAGGAGCCTTCCAGATTCTAACAGTTTTAATTATTTTGGTAAATTTCCTGCCAGTTAAGTTTGGGCTGTATTTATGGCATTGCTGTGTTTTATTATTTTTTTTATGTTGTTGTTTCTTCACTTCAAATTCATTGTGTTATCTTTATTGTCTTCGATATTTTGGTTCCATATAATCTGCCATCATAATTGGATTTCTATTGTTGTTGCTGTACATTCCATTCTGCTATTCTTTTAATTTAGATTCTTGCAACGGAATCTTTCAGTGTTTATTTCAAATACATATTTCTCATGGAAAAACCACTTAAATAATGTTTTATAATGCATTGAAGCTTCTGTCAGGATCAATGGCCTTTTGCTGCTGCTGCTGTTGCTACTACTACTACTACTACTACTATGCTGCCACCACCACCACTACCACTACCGCTGCCGCCACCACTAAAACAACAACTGGGTACATTCTGCTGCACTTTCTTCTATTGACTGCTGGATGATGTTTTTGTGGTCACTTGTCCTTCATGCTGTTGCAGCCACAACCTTCCCCAACAGGTTCCTTGTTGAGACAGGGAAACTACTAGAAATAGCTGCTAAATCTCAACTCAAGTGCCCTTCTAGATTCATTATGTCTGAAGAACTGATGGAATAGTCATGACTGGAGATATACTCAGCTGTAAATGAGTAACACTGCAATGGACTGGCATCCAGTTCAGGGTAAAAGGTATCATTTCAGGCACTTATGACGGGGTACTGAAAAGTCCCTGTCTTTAAGGGTATCGCAAAAGGCCTGAATGGAGGCCCAACCTTCTGAGTTCTTTTGCAGGGATTAGAAAGACTGCAGGATTGCTGCAATAAATGTGTGAATCTGAGTGAGGAATTTGTTGAATAAAAGCATAATTTACTGATTCTCCTCTGATTTCTTTTACCTAAAGCCAGGAAGTTTTCAGCATCTACTTCATATATGCCATGGAAGCCAGCTAGCTGAACTTATGGGTCTTATGAGTTGCATAATGTCCAGGAATTGAGGATGACATGATATATGATAGTTATGTAATATAGACAGATTGTATAGCAGTTATGTAATGTATGCAGATCATATAGCAGTTATGTAATGTAGGCAGATCATATAGGAGTTATGTAATGTAATGTAGGCAGATTGTATAACAGTTATGTAATGTAGGCAATTCATATAGGAGTTATGTAATGTAGGCAGATTGTATGATGGTTTTGTTAATATAGGCACATTGTTTAGAAGTTGTGCTATATAGGCAAACTGTATAAGTGTTATGTAATATAGGCAACTGTATAGAAGTTATGTAGAACAGGTATACTGGTGTCGAAGGTGTGTAATGTCGAAAGAGTGTATGAAACTTGTGTAAATAGTGTACTGTTGCACAATAAGTGAGAGTTTTGGATTTATTGTTGAAGAATGTATGAATCTCTTGGAGAGAAAAGAATGCAATATGATCCAAAGGATGTGCAACAGCAAAAGAAAACATCTGGACATTAAAATCTTCATCTGTAGAAAGAAAGAGAGGGCTGTGTTTGTGTGTGAATATCTGATATGAATGGACAAGTGATAAAAAGGTTGAATGCTGATAGTTGTAGAAATCTAGGCAGTCATAAGAAAAGATAAAGGAAAATATAAGAATCAAAGTTAAGATCAGAGGTTGTTGAGTTTCCGAACATGATGATGAGATCAAAATAAATGGTAATCTTCCTTCTTCGCCCACTGCAAACCTCTTCAACTGATGCTGCCATAGAAAATAGATGTTGGACTGATTATTATTCTGACTATTGTCAATATTATTGAATGAAAGAAATGGCAGTGAGCCATAGAGAATGTCAGAGTTGTTTATAGTCTTTAACTTTCTGTGTTCAGTTCCTACAGAAGTTCACTTTCGCTGTTCTAGGGTTTGTAAATAATAATAATAATAATTATTATTATCATTAATAATAAGAATGATAATTGTAATAATTGTCACAAATTTATTTTGCCACAAGGGCAGCTTGGGGGAGGTGGAGTTAAGTTGATCACATCAACCCCAGTGTTCAACTGGTACTTATTTTATTGACCCCGAAAGGATGAAAGATAAAATCACCCTTGATGGAATTTGAACTCAGATTGTACAGATGGACAAAATACTGCTAAACATTTTGTCTGGCATGCTAACAGTTCCGCCAGCTCACTGCCTTAATAATAATAATAATGATAATAATAATAATAATAATAATAATAATAATGAAAAATGAAAATGAAAATGAAAATGAAAATGAAATGAAAATGAAAATGAAATTTCACTGCAATACAAAGCACAGGACCTCCTATGCACGATGTCTCAATGAAACACGTGCGATCACACACGCAAAACCAACACCGGAAAGTTTACAAACTATATAAAAAAAAAAGAAATGGAACAAAATAGTAAGTACATATATTGAATAATTACGCATACACTTGAACGTGTACACAATGATATATACGTTTTGATACCCATAGAACTACACATGCATCATAATGTTTACAGAACTACGTAAAAATCACAGGACACACTTACGGATACGAAAACACATATCACAAACGAAGCAAAACCAAAACTTTTTTTCTTTCTTCTTTGTTTATTTTCATTTTGTGAACAAATACAGACAGTGAACCATTCATA
>NC_069002.1:23068998-23076492 GCF_001194135.2 Octopus bimaculoides
AAAACAATACCTATTGTCATAGGTGCCCTGGGAATGACAGCGAAACGGGCTGATTACTACCTAGCTCAGATACCAGGAAACCCCAAAATGGCTGAAGTCCAAAAGATAGTGCTCATGGGAACTGCCCATATCCTACGTAAAATACTGTCTATGTGATCTCAAATTTTAAAGCAAACACATAATTTTCTTATGGTTTCTTAAACATTCACTTGAACAAAACTGTACAAATCCAAATATATGGTACCCTAGGCATAACACCTACATGAACTTCTAACTTGTTGTCTCTTGAGGTCTCTGGGTGAGACTTGGATCCAACTTGTACAAATGCAAAACAAAAGTCAAACATAAAATAATAATAATAATGATAATAACAACAACAATAACAACAACAGCACTCAGAGAGTGCAAAGCTCCACCAAGGCAACACCAATGTCCTCTCAACAATTAACCAGAGATGATTTTTAAAATGAGAATATCTGAAATAAACTCGACTGCTCTCACAAACAAGAATGCTAAAAATGAACCTGACTGCTCTCAAAAATTAAGTAAAAGAAGAGGAAAAAATAATCCAGAATCCTTGTCCGGTACCAGATCGATCCCAAAATCTAATCAGTTTGTGCTACTCAGAAGGCCAAACATCCCTGAAAGTTTCATCCGAATCCATCCAGCAGTTCTTGAGATATTTTGTCCATGGACAAACAAACAAACAAACAAACATGACTGAAAACAATAGCTCTGCCTTTGCAAAGGCTGAGGTAATAAGGGTTTCATTTATTTGCCACAAATATGTCTACCTCTGTGTTGTCCCCCTCATCCTTCGATGAGGGGCACAATACAGAGGTAGACATAAAGTGTGGGGGTTGATAAATAATAATTAAGATTTAAACACAGGTATCAATTTAATTAAATTTTTTTCATATGTTTATAACCTCATTATATAAGAAATTTTAATTATTATTATTAGGACTGACAAATTGTTATGGTTTAGTGACAGTCATTCTCCAGTTCTTTGCAGTCTGAGTTCAAATCCTACCAAAGTCAACTTTGTCCTTCCTCCCTCTGGGGTCCATAAAATAATATACCTGCCAAATATTGGGGAAGGTGGGATGGTTTCAACTCAAACCCTTCTCTCAAAATTGCTGACATTGTGCCTATATCAGTTAGCATTATTGAACAGTAATGAGCTGGCAGTCATTAGATTGGTGGTAAAATATTTTTCTAAATTTGCTGGCCTTGTGCTAAAATTTGAAACCGTTATTATTATTATAAGACTGCAGTCTGGTTGAATTGTTGGCACAGTGGCAAAATGCTTTGTGCTATTATTCTGACCAACTTCTCATCCTTTCGGGTATTTTGTTGGTCTTTACATTCTGAGTTCAAATTCTGCTGAGGTCGACTTTGCCTTTCGTCCTTTCGGGGTCAATAAATTAAGTACCAGTTGCATACTGGGCCTTGTGCCTAGAATAAAAAAGAATATTATTATTATTAAAAAGGTTGTGAGATGGCAGAAACCTTAGCACAGCAGGCAAATACTTGGTGACATTTTGCCTGTCTTTATATTATGAGTTCAGTTTCTACCAAGGTCGACCTTGCCTTTCATTCTTTCGAGGTTGGTAAAACAGGTACCAGTTGAGTACTGGGGTCAGCAAAATTCACTTTTCCCCTCCCCTGAAATTGCTGGCCTTGTGCCAAAATGTGAAAGCAATATTGTTATCATTAAGAAGGTTGTGAGCTGGCAGAAGCATTAGCATGTTGGGCCAATTGCATAGTGGCATTTTGTCCGTCTTTAAATTCTGAGTTCAAATTCCACTGAAGTTGACTTTCACTCTTATCCTTTTGTGGTCGATAAAATAAATACCAGTTAATTACTGGGGTCGTTGTAATAGCCTTAGTACCTCTCCTGGAATAGCTGACCTCGTGCCAAAACTTGAAACCAAAATTATTATTAAGAAGCTGTTGATTGGAGAAATGGTGAAAGGACCAAGAAAATATATGCAGAGATAGATAGATAGATAGATAGATAGATAGAGAGAGAGAGAGAGAGAGAGAGAGAGAGAGAGAGAGAGAGAAAGAATATGATGCTGGGTGATGGAGAGAATATTATGCCAGAGTGGACAGAGGCTGACAAAATACGGTCTTTTATTCTATCCCTTGGCATTTTAAGATCAATTCCCACCAAGGGTGACTTTGGTATTTATCCTTTCTAATTTAATAAAATAAATACCAGAACACACCGTTACAAGTTTGTATAACCAACTCCATTCTATCGGATTCATAGACCTCTGCCTACGTTGTCTGCTGTTTCTGGCTGGAATCACCTTGGTCATTGTAGAAATGACTTTTGTCTGTAAATTTCACGAATTTTTAATGTAATTTTTGCCCTAAAAGGGATTTGCAATCATTATTTTTGTGGTTGGTTTATGCAGAGGAATCAAGTTGCAGTATTACCATTTGAATTTTCCTTTCATGGCGGCCCCTACGGAGTCGTATCCTTTTTAAAGCACTTTCCTTTCTTTTCTTTCCTTCTTTCCTTTCTTTTCTTTCCTTCTTTCCTTTCTTTTCTTTCCTTCTTTCCTTTCTTTTCTTTCCTTCTTTCCTTTCTTTCCTTTTTTTTTTTAGAATTCCTATTTTCATCATTTAACTTTTATGATCTCCAGGAAAATATGACTACCACAAATTCCCTTCTCTCTGTCCTCATTAAATAGCATCCATCATGCCATCATCATCATCATCATAATTATCAACAGTATTGCAATTATTCTCCTCCTCCTCCTCCTTCCATTTGCATCAGTAACATTATCTTCGTCACCACCACCACCACCACCACCACCACCATCATCATCACCACCACCATCATTGTTGACATCGATAAAAAGTACCAGTCAAGTACCGAGGTGCAAGGGTAGTCAATCTAATTGACTAACCTCCTCTCCTTAAAATTGCTGGCCTTGTGCAAAAATTTGAAACCATTATTACACACACACATACACACACACACACACACACACACACACACACACTGTGTAATATTCATCATCATCATCATTGCAAGGGTTGTCATCCTGTCTCTTGTTACTCAGGTTATTCCACCTCATTTATCTGGTTAATTTCTTTGTAGAACAGGATGAATGCCTCAACCTCTCAGTGTTTTTGACTCTCCTATTACACACCCATTACACACACACTCACACACACACAACCACTGGTATATGTATTCACCACCACCACCACCACTACTAATAATAATAATAATCCTTTTTACTGTAGGCACAAGGCCTGGGATTTTGGGGGAGGGGTTAAGTCGATTACATCGACCCCAGTACTCAACTGGTACTTAATTTATCGACCCCATAGGGATGAAAGGCAAAGTCGACCTCGGTGGAATTTGAACTCAGAATGCAAAGATGGATGAAGCGCCACTAAGCATTTTGCGCAGCATGCTAACAATTCTGCCAGCTTTCTGCCTTAATAATAATAATAATAATAATAATAATAATAATAATAATAATAATAATAATAATAATAATAATAATGATTATAATAATGGTTTTAAATTTCAGCATAAGGCCAGCAATGTGGAGGAGGGGGAGAGGTCAATTACATCGACCCCAGTACTCGACTGGTGCTGATTTTATTGACCCCTCAAAAGGTTGAAAGGCAAAACAGACCTTAGCTGGATTTGAACTCAGAATGTAAAGTTGGAGAAAATAATGCTCAATGATTCTGTGAGTTTGTTACCTTAACAACAACGACAACAACAACAACAGCAACAACAACAACAAATGCAACAACAGCAACAACAACAACAGTAACAACAACAATGATAACATGTGTGAAAGCATTCTCATTATAAAGTGTATATATGTGTGTGTGTGTGTAAGTGTATGTATGATTGCATGTGTTAATTTGCTTATAAGTATATGTGTGTGTATAAGAACATACTTGTGATTGTGTGTGTGTGTATATTTATAAGGATGTTTGTGTGATTGTGTATATGTGTGTGCGTGTGTATGTGCTTACCTTTGTGATAGTGTGTGTATTTACCTGTGTTATTTTGTGTGTGAATTTGTGTGTAAGTATACTTGTGGTTGTGTGTGTGTGTTTATGAGCATACCTATAATTCTGTGTGTGTGTGTGTGTGTGTGTGTGTGTGTGTGTGTGTGAATGCCCATGTGACTCTGTGTGTGTATGTATATATGTATATACATATGTGCATATCTGTGTGACTCTGTGTATGGATGTGTGTGTGTTTGTGTGTGTATGTGTATGTGTGTATACACGAGTGACTGTGTGTGTACGTATGAGTGTATGAGAGAAAACCTGTGATTGTATGCATTTATGTATGTGTGTGTGTGTGTGTGAAAGAAACCCACGTGACTTCTATGTGTGTGTGTGTGTGTGTATGTTAGGATACTTGTGTAGGTGTCTGTGACAGTATGTGTGTGTGTGTATGTGAGTTAGTATGTGAGTGTATGTATGTGTATATGAATGTGTGTGTGTGCTAGAAACCCACGTGACCTGTGCGTGTGTGTGTGTGTATGTCTAGGTGTCTGTGACAGTGTGTCTGTGTGTGGAAGGCAATGTTTATGACAAAATATTAACATACAGTGGACACTACTGTATGTGTGTGTGTGTGTGTGTGTGTCTCTCTCTCTCTCTCTCTTTCTTTCTCTCTCCCTCTCTCTTCATCTCTCTGCATCTTGCCCTCTCTTATCTCTCTTTCTCTCTCTGTCATTTAATCACTCCCTCACTCTGTAGCTTTCTTTTTGACTGTCTCTTCCTCTCTCTTTTCATCTTTCTCTCTCTCTCTTTCTGTGTATTGCTTCTTCTCTCTTGCTCCCTCTCTATTCCTCTCTTTGCATCTCTCTCTCTCTCTCTCTTTCTTTCTCTCTCCTTTTGTAATTGTAGTAACTGTTGCATAATTCTATCCTCTAATCTACACCAGTGGTGCACTTTCACAAACACACACACACACACACACACACACACATACACACATACACACACACACACACACACACACACACACACACTCTCTTAAATGTACACAAAATAATGCAGAAATAATTACACATACAGACATAACACATGCACATACACAAACACACAACTGAATACAAACACACAACTGAATACAAACACACATAGAAACACACACACACACACACACACACACATACACACAAACTCACATGTGTAAACATACAAACACAAATGCTTACATACACACAATCACACAAACAAGCACACACACACACACACACACATAAATACACACACATACACACACACCAGATTTGAAATAGCTAAACTCATTCACAGAAACGAATTTCATAGAAGCATATTCTTCAACCACCACCACCACCACTTCTACTATTACAGCAATTATGTCTGATGATGAGGGAATCAGCAAACATATTAGAGAGGTACTGCTATAGTACCACTGCACTGTACTGGTGTAGCACTTGGTACTCTGCTCCACTGTAGTATTGCAGCACTGCACTATTGTGGTACTACTGCACTATCTCTGATATTTTACTGATGTAATATTTGAACTTTGAACATAGAACTCAATAACATAAGCCATTTGGTGCCAAAGCATTTCTACTGCCATGCTGCTCTTTCTCTCTCTCTCTGGCTGTGCAACCATGTACCTCTTCTTCACCTAGATATCTGTTTCTGCCTCTCTGTCTCTCTAGCACACTCTGACCTTTCATCATCTGACACGAGATCACCTCCTCCAATGCCCTCCGCCCCACACACTTCAAAGATTCCTTTTCTTGCAAGTTACTTGGTGACCCTGCTGTTGCTGGTGCCCCGTAACAAGCATCCAGCCCACACTGTAAAATTATTGGCATTTAGCTGTAAGAGCCATGCCAAAACTGACCTCGCCAGTGTTGGTGCCACATAAAAAGATCTCACTCCACTTTGCAGGGTGGTTGGTGTTAGGAAGGGGCATCCAGCCATAGAAGCCCTGCCAGAACAGACACAGAAGTCTGGTGCAGTCTTCAGCCTGGCCACCTCCTGCCAAACCATCCAACCCATACCAGCATGGAAGGCGGACATTAAATGACGATGATGATGCTCTTTCGAGTACCCTCTCACCTGTAGCCTGTCACCTATTATAAATATACACTCACTACCTACATAGCAGTGATTCCCACTAGTGGGGCATGGGAAGATTGTGGTAGGATGTGGGGTCCAAAATTTGTTTTTCTTTTGCTTTTTGTGGGACATGAAATTCTCTTATTCTTTTGTTTCAGTCATCTGACTGCAGCCATGCTGGAGCACTGCCTTAAAGGGTTTTAATTGAACAAATTGACCCCAGGTCTTAGTAAATTTTTTTAAAGCCTAGTACAAATTTTATTGGTCACTTTTGCTGAACTGCTAAGTTACAGGAATGTAAACACACCAATACCGGTTATCAAGCAGTGATGGGGGGACAAACACAGGCAAAAAGATACACACACACACACACACACACACACACACACACACACACACATGTAGGCCATTGCTACTCCAGACTGATGATGGGCAAAGACTCAGAAACATGTCTCTGGATGCAGGCTTAGCTAAGTGGAGGTGCTTGTCTCCCCCTTGTAAACATAAGGACACAGGAAATGTGTCAAGGCCGACAGGGAGCGGTGCTGCTTCCTAGGGCTAAATAGCAGTAGTATTATTTTCTTCATGAGACTGTCACATTAAGTTGGCAGCATACAACTACTTTATATGTATATATACAATGGGCTTCTTTCAGTTTCCATCTACCAAATCCACTCACAAGGCTTTGGTTGACCTGGGCCATAGTAGGAGCCACTTGCCCAAGGTGCCACACAGTGGGACTGAACCTGGAACCATGTGGTTGGGAAGCAAGCTCCTTACCACACAGCCACACCTGTGAAAATCTCTTCTTCACAACAAACATACTATAACCTGTACTTAGCCAGACCAATCCCTCCAGCCAAGCATATTATGTGAAGACTGTTTGCTACAGTCTAGCGCTATTCTAATGTTCTTGTGGGGGATATTTCTTAAAGAAAAGTATGTAATTATGAAATATTCAAAATAAAGTTGGGTTTTTTTTTTCCCTCAATCACCAGTGAGGTATATGGTCGTGTGGAAGGTTATCATGGGGCCTGGGGGGAAATAGGTTGGGAAACACTGCTATATAGTCTTTAGCATTTTATTTTTAAAAATTATATTTTGTTTACAGCCACCCCTTCTAGGCCATATACTCTCTGAATTTAACCTAAATCTGTTGGATGAAAAGAAATTTCCATTCTCTGAGACAAAAAAGGTCAGCACCACTTCTCAACCATGAAAAAAGAAATCATGTTAAGATTTCTGCTCTCCCTGCAGCTGACATAGTTCAGAAAGTTTACTAGTAACAAATCTAATATCATCGCTTCTGGTACCACCATCAAATATATAAGTGTGTTATGTATTTATATTTATATATATATGTGTGTGTGTGTGTGTGTGTGTATGTAT
>NC_069002.1:23076502-23079272 GCF_001194135.2 Octopus bimaculoides
TCGAGCAAATCAAACCTCAGGACTTATTCTTTGTAAGCCTAGTACTTATTCTATCAATCTCTTTTGCTGAACTGCTAAGTTTAGGGGGGGGGCAAACTTCTCTGATAAGCATCACCTGACCAGTGGGCAAACACACAGATTCACCATGGGTACCCATCTAACCAGTAAGCAAACACTTATGGACCAAACTCCACATTTAATCCAGTTCTGTACTGTAGCTTCTTACTATTATTTCTCCTGCTACTGTCTCTCAATCAACTGACCTGGAGGTCACTGGACATGTTTGCTAGTATTGGTGGTGGTGGTGGTGGTGGGGTTAGAATGGCTAATGCTTGTGTCTTAGAGGTCAAAGCTACTAAAACAAAATAGAACCATGATCATTCCTTGTTATAGAAGCAGCTTTTTTGGAAATACTTCTTCAGTAGTTTTTATCAAAGAAGAATGCACCTATATAATGTATATATAGAAGTATATAGTCATAAAAAATATATACATCTATGTAAGTTATGTACCTATAGAAAGTATATACCTATATGCAAAGTGTGTGTGTGTGGAACGCAACACACACTGAATTTATATATATATATATATATATATATATATTATATACACACATCTTTATATGGAGGTATATATCAATATATACATACCTTTATATATATATGTTCATATCTCTCTCTCTACCTGTATGTATATATATATATATATATATACAAAGTCTCTGTGAACTGTCAATGAGAAATATGAAATTCTTTTTTTTTTTTTTTTTTTTTGTGGGACAAAATGTTGTCAAAATTCTCATTAAAATCTTGTGGTTCCTCTCGTCAAAACTGTCTGCAAGTGACAATCAGTTAACACTGTCTTAGAAAAGGATTTTATCAGTGCCATCTTTGAAAATGTTTTTTTTTAACGTAAATAGGTGGCATCAAATGCTGGAATCTATTGACAAGCAAAGGATTTTAAAGAAACATATCCTTCGTTTGGGAGGCATTTCTAAAGCTGACTCAAGTAATCTCTTTTGTTCTTGTCTTTTAATACAACATTGTGACTGCAGGTCACTAACTTCGAGTTGAAGATCTTGACAAAAGTTCTGAGATAATACTGTTAAATGGATTTGAAAGATTTTTAATGCATTTACATTTTCGAGGCAATAACCTGAGTGTAGTGACGTCTGGAGTAAATTCAAAAGGAAATGAAAAATTTGGTTGTATTTTTCACAGCAAGGAAAATGGTTGTCGTTATTTAACATTAGCTAGGAATGGGAAAAAAAGGTCAATTTATGTTGAGAAGATTTCACAGCAGAGTATATGTCGCATATAAGTTTAGAATCACCTTGTAATCTAAACCCAATCTTGTTAAGCTATGTTATTAAGTCAAGCAAGGATGCCAATTTCCTCAACCATTCTTAGTTTGCAAGGAACAGCTGAACCTTGGAGTATGTTCCTTCACAAAAATAATTCCAATCTCCATTTGAAATTGAGAAATTCTAAGATAACTTTTACTGCTACTAACCCTGTAGTGTAATAAACCAAATCACGATATTTAGCTTCTGTTTCTTTGAAAACTGTTTGAAACAGGCATTGATTGAGTGCACTCGATTAAGATTCACCACTGAAATGACTGCTTCTTTGACATATGACAGAGGTTTAAATGTTTTTCCTAAATTACATTGTGATGAATGAGGCAACGAAATGCTGCAAGGTTTGCTGCAAAGGTGGAAGTAGGGATTGCAGATTGAACTTGTTAAATACTGAAACACCAACCTACCAAGAAGTAATAGCTGTAGTGGTGGTGGTGGTGGCGGTGGCGGTGGTGGTGGTGGCAGTGTTGGTGGTTTTGAGGTCAGGGTTTAATGTCTCTTAGTAATTCTTCTTTCCTTTTGACCTTCCTCTCTTCCTTTTTCCTTTCCTCCTGCCCCCACCCCTGCTAGATTCCTCTACTCTCTTTCTCCACTACTATCACCACCATCTCTTGCAGCAACACCACCTCTTTCTACTCCTCTTTTCATACCCCCTACCCCTCATTATGCCACTACCTTCATCTTCTTAACCAACTCTTACCACTCCACCTGCCACCCTCACTTTCTGAATCTCCCTCTTCATCCATCACCAGCACCACCACTACCACTTTCTCCTCCTCCTCCTCCTCCTCCTCTCTTTTAAAAGTAAATTTAAATGTTAAACTCTGCAATCATAACTTGTTTTATTTTACACACACACACACACACACACATACACACTATCATGTACTGACGTACAGTCACAAACAGTGCAACATGTCACATGTGGACTCCACATCTCAACTTTTCCAAACAATGCGTTATTAACTAAAACTGCTCTATTAATAATTATAAGACATGGGGCTATGAGGTACTTCTCTTAAGAAAGACTGAAACTTTGGTATATCATATAGAGGAACTATGCCGAACATTTTTGCTCTGCTGTTGTCTTCTGCGACAAACATGTTTGTTCCTGTGACTCTTTGTATCTTCAGGCAGTGACAAAGAGGCCACATATATTCTTTTATTTGTTTCAGTCATTTTACTGCAGCCATGCTGGAGCACCACCTTTTTAGTCAAACAAATCAACCCCAAGACTTATTCTTTGTAAGCATAGTACTTATTCTATTGATCTCTTTTGCCGAACTGCTAAGTTACAGGGACGTGAACACACCAACATCCGTTGTCAAGCGATGATGGGGGACAAACACAGACACACAAACATTTCCATACACACACACACACACACACACACACACACACACACACACA
>NC_069002.1:23079717-23083412 GCF_001194135.2 Octopus bimaculoides
CTCATATATATATATATATATATATATATGATGGGCTTCTTTCAGTTTCCATCGGCCAAATCCACTCACAAGGTAGTAGAAGACACTTGCCCAAGGTACCATGCTGTGGGACTGAACCTGGAGCCAAGTGGCTGGGAAGCAAACCTCTTACCACTCAGCCACACCTGTACCTATATACTGTATATATATATTTATGAAAGTTCAAATAAAGGTTACAAACCTCATTAAGGGATAATAAAATCCAATGAAAATACTAGTTAGTTACCTATTCAAAAAGTGCTGAATATTACAATTTATATTCAACTGTAAGGTAACCAGATAAACTGTACTTTACATATATTTTAAGAAGATAAGAAAATAGAGAGATAATTAATAATTATTTATTAATTAGAAAAAATTAGACATCTCTGACAGCTGTTTCGATTTGAGACCTTCATAAATTAATTACCATATTTAAAACCATTTAAAAGTCGACTTTTAAATGGTTTTAATTATGACAATTAATTTATAAAGGTCTGGAATCGAAACAGCTGTCAGAGATGTTGTCTAATTTTTTTTTAATTAATAAACAATTACTACTTACCTCTCTATTTTCTTATCTTCTTCTTATATATATATATATATATATATATATATATACAGAGAGAGAGAGAGAGAGAGAGAATGTATGAAGCTATATAGCTTGTTTAGTTGGTGGGATTATGATTGTAAAGTTTGTGGGTTCGATTCCTTGATGCAGCAGTGTGTTGTGTCCTTGAGCCAGACACTTTATTTCATGTTTCGCCAGTTCACTCAGTTCAAAATGAGGAGTTGCAGCAAAGAGCTGGGGTTGACATTGACTCCTGTCTTTGTCAGATGTAGTTGCTCAAATGCTTTGGAATTGCTTTGAATTAAGATCTTATTTGATGGGTCTGTAGATTTTAAGCAAACCTTAACTTTATATGCATAGATATATATATTGTTTATTCAAGTGAAGGTACATTGTTCAGTGGTTAGTGCGGTAAGCTCACAATCATGAGGTAGTGAGTTCAGTTCCCAGACTGGGCTGTGTGTTGTGTTCTTGAGCAACACACTCTATTTCATGTTGCTCCAGTTCCTTCAGCTGTAGAAATGAGTTGTGACATCACTGATGCCAAGCTGTATTGGCCCCTTTGCTTTTCCTTTGAATAAAATCGATAGCATAGAGAGGGGAGGCTGGTATGCATGGGTGACTTCTGGTCTTTACCCTTTACTATTTATTCAGTATTATTCAAAACTGTGTGTAAGTTGACACACTGAACTTGTCTTTGCTTATCTTCAGGCAACTTATGTTATGCATGAAGGTTTTCACATATAGCTATTGACTGGATCTGCTTGAATTCTGTTGAAAGCCTCTCCATAAACTTCTCAGTTTACAGCACATTTATATAACAATGTGTAAAGGAAATTGGAATAATTTTTAAGGTATATAAAAAAATATCTGAAAATTTCTAAAGAACATCTGTAGGTAACTTAATTGCTTAAAGTGCAATAATTGTCTACAAAATTTTCAAGCATTCAACAACACATTGTTTGATAAAATACCATTAATAATATGGGCTTTAATTGATATTTTATCAGGAACCACATTAGAGGAGGGTAGGTGATTACTGATGAGTATATAAACATGTCTGAAACTATAATCCAATCATCCATCCATCTTTTTATGCCTTTGGATTAAATATGATGACCATTTAAAACTGTCCAATGAATACTAATTTAAGTTTATTTACACATAAATAAATGAATGAATGGATGATCTCAGGTTTACCCCCCCCCCCACTCTTTGTCATGCACTCCCCCACTCCAATCTGGTTATTGATTTCATTATTTCTGAGTCTGTTTTCTGTTTACTGGTCTCTGAGGATATTGCACTTTTCACTGTCCAGCCATTTTCACCAACTTTCGTTCTGTTTACATCTCCTTCCCAGGACTGAATCCTTCATCTGTCTGTGAACCACATGACAGCTCCATAGTTCTGGCATGTAGCATGTCATTTTGGGACAAACAACTTTGAGGACCCTTCTTTCACACCAGTACATCACCATCACTATTGGTCATTCCAGGGCTTTTAATGTTACAGCTTGATGCTTTTGCTGAGGGCACAGTCTCCTCTTGAATATCATCATGGTTTCCTGTTCTCTTGTTTGGAAAATTTGAAAGATCCATCTGGCCAGCTGTCTGCACTTTATTGCCAAATTAAGAATAGGCACCTATAAAAATGCTTTGTTACTCATGTCAGTGCCCAGGTTGTGCACTAATTTTGATTCAGGGATTTCAGTCCCACCTGTTTGCAATTCAACTTTGTGCGCTTGTGGCACAGGGCTTGAGTTATAACTCTCTCTGCAACTTTCATCACCTGATTCAACAATTTGATACCTCTGTAATTATTTGTATCTAAAGTGTCACCTTTACCTTTGTAGTAGTTGACTATGGTGCTGCTACACCAGTCATTAGGTATGACTCCTTCATGAACCACCTGATTTACAATACAGATGACTAAACCATAACCCACACTACTGGATATTTTAAGCATCTCAACAGTGATTCCTGATGGACTGGGGGCTTTTCCTGATTTTATATCTTTAATTGCTTTATCTACCAGGGTACTGTCACTTTGGGTAGCTGTTCCCCAAGTTGGCTCAACATTTGACAAACTCTCCTCATATAAATTCACACATATATATATGTATATATATAAATTTTATATATATATATATATATTTATATATATATATATATATATATATATATATATATATAGATAGATAGATAGATGTAAATTGTCCAGATAAGAGATGTAATGTGAGAGAATAGATGTTTATAATATATGTTAGTTACATAAGCAACACTTACATGATTCATCACAACCTTTACCACAGTTTCTTGATTGCCATGCACCAGTCAGAGAGCTTACTGTGAACTGCATTTGATTCTTTGAATCCTATTATATATATATATATATATATATATGTCTCTTAGAAGATAGAGCTCAAAATCGATGCATTGAAGATACTTTATTGCAGCAACAATTATAATAGCAGAAACAACCACAATCTGTTAACAGATACTATATATTTTGTAAAATTTTGTTTTATAAAAGTATATATTTAATATATATATATATATGAAAAGCTGAAGAATTATATGGCAAGTGGACTAGTGACATAGATGTAGATAAATAAGCTAAAAGATATTGTACTGAGTGACATACACACAAGATTTGTAACTAATTGAAATTGTTCTTTTAGTTTGAGAAAGAAAATAAATGCCCAGTGGCACTATATACATCTGTTGTGTACACACACACACACACAAACATACACACATGTATATGAAATCTTCAGCTTAGCAGTGTGATGACAGCTGGAATGCCTAAATATCAAATCATGGAAGCCACTGTCAAGCTTTCCCAGGTAAAAGCTGAAACATGTTCTTTTGCTAAAAAGTATTGAGTGGTCCTCAGCTTTAATGTGAAATTGGTTTTTTCTATGCATGTTACTTTACATATAAACAAACTTTAATATAAATATATATATTCATGTGTGTATGTGCATACACACACAGCCACACATATACATACATACATACATACATATGAGTGTGTGTGTGTGTGTTTATATATATATATGTGTATGTGTATATATATATATATATATATATATATATATATATAT
>NC_069002.1:23088494-23091031 GCF_001194135.2 Octopus bimaculoides
TATATATATATATATATATATATATATATATGTACATACACATACAAATATGTGTGTGTATTTATATGCATGCATACACCACACACATATATGTACACACACATATATATGTATGTATGTGTGTGTATATTTATATATTCATTTGTGTGTGTATGTGTGTGTGTGTGTGTGTAATTTCCAAAAATTAAAGTTGTCTGGAGCAAATAACTCAAGTGAGACCAATGACTTGAACTTAGAGAAATATGTTAAGAGGTCATGTACTTAATGCTTTATGCAAAATCGAAATAAAAAATATATAAATTAAATAAATTAAATAAAAAACCCTCCAAAACATAAAATAACAAATTCACATTTTATTGAGATTTTCCTTTTTGAAAGAGAAAAACAAACATTTAGTGATAATTGCCATTGAGTTTCATCGAAGATCAGATATTTACCTTCGAGCAAGTAATTTTGTGAACCAAATTCTTTATTTCTTAAGAATTATCTCCCCTGTTTTTTGTAACTATTTTCCAATTACTTGTTGGTGTGTGTTTGTTTTCTCTGACTGAAAGTGAATTTTCATTTATTTGCAATTGAGTGTATTTTTTTTTTTGCATGTGTCATTTGGTACATTACACTTCAAATTACCTAAAATTTTCTATGCCTTCAGCTTATTTACATTATTTCTTTTATCTCATAATTATTCTATTAATTATGCAAATTATGCTGGTGAAATATCTTAGTTATCTCTTTTTATTTAAATAAACCATAAACATCATTTGAGGACTTATTAAAGAGGCTTGATGTAGATTACATTTCACTAATGAAGTCCTGTAAGACTAGAACACATACATAGTTGTCTTTCTTTCTTGCCTGCTACCATTGGCTCTACCACCATCAACCCCACCACCATGCCTACCATCACTGTCAAATAGTTGTTGTGAGATCAACATGTTTATGTCAGTGTGTAAATTTTGTGACATCAATTAATTGCCTGGAATCATCTCCCACTTTTTAAGAGCTGCTAATTATTACTGTTAACGTTTTTCTTTTGTTTTCTTTTTTGCTCAAATCAAGAAGACATTTCATTTTACCACCACCATCACCACCTCAACTCCAGCTATCACCATCTCCACCCACATCACTGCCTATACAACCACATCACTTCTACCCTTGTTACATTACATCATTACATCATTACTGCCACCACCACCGTCATAACTACTACTGGTACCATGTCTACCACCACCCACAACCACTACCATTACCACCAATCTGCCAACACCATCATCACCACTAACAGAACTACCACCACTACCATCAGCATTGATGCTATCAGTTCATCTACCACCACCACCACCACCACCACCCTCAGCACCGCTACTAACCAGTGCCACTGCCACCGCTCCTACCATTGACTCTACCACCATCACCCCTACCACCATGACCAGCACCACTGTCAAAGAGTTGTTATGAGATCAACATGTTTATGTCAGTCGGTTCCATGAGTTCACATCTTAAAGAAAGTTATATAAGTTGTTGGAAGAAAGTTTATTTCTCTGAGATTTCCAATATGATCATGCTGTGATGCCATTTCAAAAGCTTTTGCCAATTTTGGTTGGAATAGAGGGGGGAAAAAAGCACAAAAAACAAAACAGTTATTTCACTTGTCAGATAATAACAATAATAATAATAATGATAATGCTAATAGTAATAATGATAATAATAGTGTATTTTGTTGATCGCTAGGGTCCATGTTGTTTGGGGATAATATAAAAGTAAATATAAAAGAAAGGTAAAAAATTAATTAAAAAGGTAAAAAAAGTTGCTTTATTGTTTAGATAATAAAAAATGATAACATAGAACAAACGCAAAAAAAGGGATCCCTAAAATAGGGGAAGGCAACAAGTAGGGTGTTTGGGGGTACAATATATGTAGTCTCGTATCACACTGGGAAACAGAAGGTAATGCAGTTTTTCTAGTTCTTATTGCCAGAGTGGATTGGAGCCTAGTGCGGCCCTCTGGTTTGCCAGCCCTCAGTCAAACCGTCCAGCCCATGCCAGCATGGAAAGCGGACGTTAAACGACAAGGATGATGATTGCTAATCTACAGGGTTACATTGTTTGTCTTGATTCACATTTTTACCTCCTTCTCAGTCTTCACCTTCTTTTTCCACATGGTACCTGAAGAATTAAATGTTTGGCTTGAAATAATAATAATAATAATAATGATAATAATAATAATGATAATAATAATAATGATAATAATAGCTCAGATACCAGGAAACCCCAAACTAGCTCAGATACCAGGAAACCCCAAAATGGCTGAAGTTCAAAAGATAGTGCTCATGGGAACTGCCCATATCCTATGTAAAATACTGTCTATGTGATCTCAAATTTTAAAACAAACACATAATTTTCTTATGGTTTCTTAAACTTTCTCTAGAACAACACTATGTACAAAACCAAATATATGACACCCTAGGCATAACACCAACATGAACTTCTAACCTGTTGTCTCTTGAGGTCTCTGGGTGAGACTTGGAGACAACTTGT
>NC_069002.1:23091045-23092488 GCF_001194135.2 Octopus bimaculoides
ATGCAAAGCAAAAGTCAAACATAAAATAATAATAATAATAATAATAATAATAATAATAATAATAATAATAATAATAATACCAATATTAATAATCCTTTCTACTATAGGTACAAGGCCTGGATTTTGTGGGGAGGGGGATACTGGATCCTATCGACCCCAGTGTTTCACTGGTACTTGATTTATTGACACCAAAAGGATGAAAGGCAAAGTTGACCTCAGTGGAATTTGAACTCAGACCGTAGTGACGGGAAAAATATCGCTAAGCATTCTTTCCACTGTGCTAACAATTCTGCCAGCTTGCCACCTTAATAATAATAATAATAATGATAATAATAATTATAATAATAATAATAATAATAATAATGATAATAATAATTATAATAATAATAATAATAATAATAATAATGATTTTAAACTTTGGCACAAGGTCAGCGATTCTGGGGTAGCAGTTAAGTTGATTACATTGACCCAGTGCATAACTGGTACTTATTTCATTGACCCTGAAAGAATGAATGGCAAAGTCAACCTTGGCGGAATTTGAACTCGTAATGTAAAGGCAGTTGAAATGCCACAATGCATTTTGTCTAGCATGCTAAAATAATAATAATAATAATGATTTTAAGCTTTTGGTATAAGGCCACAAGCTCTGGGGAGGGTTTAAATCAATAACATCAACACCAGTGTTCAACTGGTACTTGTTTTATTGATCTCAAAAGGATGAAAGACAATGTCAACCTTGGCGAAATTTGAATTCAGAACATAAGGATGCATGAAAGGCTGCCAAGCATTTTGCCTGGCTTGCTAAAACAAGAAAAATAATGATAAGAATAATAATCTTTGATTAATGCCACTAGTACTTTGTTTTTCACACATTAAAAATGTTATACATAAGGGCTACAGAAAAATTTAGCAGCAGCTATGTAAAAAAAAATAACAAGAGAGATACGAGGAACAGTATGGAATTGTTATTAGGACATATTCAAAATAAAGTTTAAATTATAAACATGGAATAGAGTGCTTCTGTGTTCTATCTAGGCAGAGATAGGTCACTCATCTACTTGCCGCTTCTTAAAGAAATTCCTCAATCAAAGAGGTACACTCTTTTGCAACACTTTACTGCCATGAATCTATCTGGTATTGGACGTGTTCCATGTTCAAAACTTTAATGTTACTAATAATGTTAGCAAAAGTGCTTAATAGCAATTACAATATTTTATTTGCATGTGTGTGTGTGTGTGTGTGTGTGTGTGTGTGTGTGTGTGTGTGTGATTTTTGTTGTCAAAACCATCATTAGAACTGTCTATACAAATGCTGTTGATTATAATACCTTCAAATTGTCTTGCTGTACAATATTGTTAATTATCTTTATTGTTTTGTGTCTGGTTGGTTTCAGTTTCAAAATGTTTTTGAAGGCCTCACCACTTTCATATTTCACTGACATAT
>NC_069002.1:23092498-23094101 GCF_001194135.2 Octopus bimaculoides
TATATATGTGTATGTATGTATGTATGTATATATATATATATATGTATATATGTATGTATGTATGTATGTATGTATGAATTTTGTGGTGAACTCTGTTTCAACCTATATAACATTATAATCCACTGCTCTTGTGTTGGGTTCCTTCCCTTGACTATACTAGATACATTCAGATTAGTCCCTCTACGCTAATATTGATAATCATCTTTGTTATAATTTGTTTCAGAGATTCCATTTCTTTACATTCTGAGTGCCAACCCTGCTGAGGTCAACTTCACCTTTCATCCCTCTGGTCTTAATTAAACAAAGTATAAATCAAGTCCTGGAATCATTGAAATTGATCAATTCCCTTCATTTAACAATTGCTGGCCTTGTGCCTCAATTAGGAAGAGTTATTACCTTCAAAGATGTATATTCTTTAACCAAAATTGTTGCATTAGTTAGGAGATACTTATGGTTATTTAGAGTAATGTTTGGTTCATTTACTGTAATCTCAATTTCACTCTAAGCTAACATGTCACAGAGTATGGTCAGCCTTTTTGTGAGACCTTCTACAGAAAATGCTGCCACCATCACTTTTCTGTGACATTTCAAAGCTTATTTACTTTACCAGTGAATGAAACCACCAATGCTGGGGAGGTATGGAATGATGCTCTGGTATGCTTAGAAATACTGCTGCCAAATCTCACTCTAATTGCAATTTGCTTTATACTTAAAGACGAGATAATCATGATTAGAATATCTTTGATCACAGACCTTTTCAATCAGAGCTAACAGAGCGTTAAACAACAACATCACCAAATTCTTGTTTGTCATCTTTGTTTATATATTCTGTTTTCGTTAAGACTGGCTGAGCAAAAACAAAACAGAATAACAAAATGAACTAAAATTAAAAAAAAAATACAAAAAGAAACCATGTTAATTTTCAATGGTAAACAAATGTTTTTTCTTTATTCTTTTTTTTAGTTTTTAACTTGATTAGTGGCTATTAATTTATTTGGATAATTCCTCTGTTTTAAATCTATGTTTTCTCTCTTTTTCTCCCAGACATCCGCATTTTGACACACACACACACACACACATGCATACTAACACATGTATATGAATATGTATTGATTACTAACTTGTGTGCATGTGTGTATCTATGTGCTATATGCATGTGTATAAATATATGTGAATATCTGTTTTTATCACTAGAGAGATTTAAGGAAGAATGTTATGATCGAGAAAGTGAATTACAATTTTGTGTGCACAGTTTGTGACAGACCATGCTTTTTTTCTGCTGGGCTGAAATCTCATTTGCAAACCCGTGGAAAACGAACCTCCACCAACTATTCTGCCTGTATATCTGTGCACACCTTTGAATGCAATGTATGGCAGATGGTTGGCAAATTTAACAAAGGCCTCAAAAGACATTTTAAGATTCACAAAGGTCAGAACTTATCTACAGCTCCTGTTGGTCCAAATCAGATATGCAATCTATGTGAGTGTTTTTTGAAAACATTGTCTGGTTTAAAAAGCCACATCAGATGTCATGACAATGCTAAGGTTTAGGTACAGGAGGTGGTCAAACTCTGCATATAAAAAGTAGACAACCACCATATAT
>NC_069002.1:23096808-23098176 GCF_001194135.2 Octopus bimaculoides
AAAGTCATGTAACCACTCTCCAAGTTTTCCAGCTATGCCAAGATCATGCAGTTTGTGGCATATTACACCATGATCCACTTTGTCAAAAGCCTTTGCAAAATCAAGGTATATTACGTCCACATTTGAGTTGTTGAGTAACTTCCTCAACACCCAGTCATAATGTTGTAAGAGCTGGGTCAGGCAACTCCTACCTGGTCGAAAGCCATGTTGGGTATCACTCGCAAGGAATGCGATTAGTTTTCCTCTGACTCTCCTTTCCATGACTTTGCTGATGTGCGAAGTCAGAGAGATAGGCCTATAGCTTTTGGCATCTGCTCTGCTTCCCCCTTTATGGATTGGATATATTATTCCCTCCTTCAGCTTGCTTGGCACTCTGCCATTTGCGAGAAAGCTCTGGAAGAGTATCTGGAGGGGTTTTTCCAGGGCAAGCTAACACGATTTAAGGAGGCTTGCTGGGAAACCATCAGGACCAGCAGTTGAGTTTGTGTCCACTTTATCTATAGCTAGTAGTGCATCTTCTACGCTAATGTTGATGTATTCCATCATAACTGCGTCTCTGGTTATAGGGGATGTAGCAAAGAAGTCTACTGGTTCGTTCACTTGTCTGTGCACCAACGGAGTGGTGAAGACACTTTTGAACTGCTCATTCAGTACCTCACTGATCGTAGCTGGACTGTCTGTGAGGGAGCCATCGTTTTCGAAGAGGGGTCCAATCTTGCAGCGTACTGAGGCTATTTCTTTCGCATAATGAAAGAAGGCCTTTGGGTTTGAGTTAATGTTTTTTATAACCCAGGCTTCCTTGTCTACTCTCTCCCTCACATAGGATTGTTGCAGCCTTTTTTCGATCTCCATCAGTGACGTTTTTAGGCGGGACCTTTGGCTACTCTTGGGATGCTGGTTGAGTCGATTTGCAACTTTCATCCGTCGTCTCATGAGGATCTTCCTCTCCCTTGGAATCTTGTTCCTATTTGTTTTGGCCTTGTGCTCTGTGACATATTTCTGGCATATGGCTTGCACAGTAGACATGAAACATTCTAGTTTCATGTCAATGTCTAGTGTGGAGAGACATTTTGACCAATCCTCTCTGAGGATCTCTTTCTGGATCAATTTCCAGTCTGCTTTGTGGAAGTTCACATTAGAGAGATTTCGGGTGCTTCTTTTAGGCTGTATGTCTCTGGTTACTTTCGGCCCAAACATAGACAGCTCTATTATGTTGTGATCCGAGACTAATGTCGGCGTCACTTTCACATCATGAATGATGTCCATATTGTTCGTAAAGCAGAGATTCAGAATGTTATTCGCTCTAGTTGGTCTGAGAACAGCATGCTCCATGAATATATATATATATATATATATATATATATATAT
>NC_069002.1:23098276-23099199 GCF_001194135.2 Octopus bimaculoides
CACACTAAAAACCAACCAACACAATAACACACCCAACCCCAAAATATTTCCATACATCTCCACCCACAACCCAAAAACATCGAAGCATACACCACAATCCAACAAAACCTACCCTTACTCACCACAGACCCGAAAATGAACAATATCATCAATACACACAAAGTCCTTAAATGCAAAAGGCAACATAAATCTTTGAAAAAATTCTTAACCAATGCCAAACAACATACACCACTTCCACACCCATCAGTTAAAAAAATGTGCACGCCCTAATTGTGGTACCTGCCCCTACCTACTTGAAGGCTCTGAATTTACCTTCAAACGAGGAACAAAGTTTAAAATCAAAACCAATTTCTCTTGTTCCTCTGGGAACCTCATTTATGTCCTCACATGCGCAGGTTGCCAACACTTCTATATCGGACAGACGAGCCTCCCGTTGCGTAGAAGGTTAGCAGTTCATAAAGAACAAATAAATCTCTCTCAATACCACCAAATTCCACTCAGTGGTCACATACACTCTTGTACCAGAAACAAAAACCCTAAATTCCTTATATTCCCTTTCTATCAATGTAAAGACAGAATCTCCACACAAGAAAGAATCAACAAGGAGAATCTTTTCATAGAGAAATTCCAACCATTTCTTAACACACAAACCCCTCAGTGACCTTATTTCTCTATGAACAGACATAAGCTTCCTGTTAACAAAGAGTCTATAACTCCAACTAAAGAGATTTGTCTCCCCTTACACACACTTCCTGTTTTGACACCACACTTCCTGCTTAACGCATTAACTTTTAGCCCCTTTTCTCTTTTTTTAAACCTAACACAATTCTCAATTTTCATGCATCCTTATTTTTCCAACTATTGTCTACATGGATTACCATTGAACTTTAAAAGCTCAAAGACAATATAATGTACTGGTATAT
>NC_069002.1:23099519-23100617 GCF_001194135.2 Octopus bimaculoides
TCTCTCTCTCTCTCTCTCTCTCTATATATATATATATATATATATAGCAATAAGAAAATGGAGAGGAATATGTGGTACTCATCAACTTGCAGACATTGTATTATGTGAAATTACCTGTGTAGTTTTCAACTAGGAGGACAGGACAATAAAAACAATATAGAAACACATATGACATATTATGTCATATCAGTAATAAAAAATTAAAAAGGACATCTAGTGACCGAAGAAATGCTGTTTCAGCTGTAAGACATTGCCTGTGGCCATGCTGGAGCACCGCCTGTAGTCGAACAAATCAACCCTAGGACTTATTCTTTGTAAGCCTAGTACTTATTTTTTCTGTCTCTTTTGCAGAACCGCTAAGTTAAGGGGACGTAAACACTCCAAAATCGGTTGTCAATCCATGGTGGGGAGACAAACACAGACACACAAACATACACACACACACACACATATATACGATGGGCTTCTTTCAGTTTGCGTCTACCAAATCCATTCACAAGGCTTCTGTCAGCCCAAGGCTATAACAGAAGACACTTACCCAAGGTACCATGCAGTGGGACTGAACCTAGAACCATGCAAGCTACTTCCCACACAGCCACTCCTACATCTAAAACTATATATGGTTCAACTTGACTTCATGTTTATTTACTCTTTACTGAAAAATTTATCGTTCAGATTTTCTTGATGTTTAATTACGCAGACATTATATTGTAATTAATTACTTTGTAGGCTGATTGCCAATTTTGAGTAAGGAACTTACTGTGACAGCCGCATGGCTCTCTGAATCCTATTTTATACTACTCTTTTGATATATCCAGTTTTGTTTTACCTGCTACTTGGTAACCCTGCTGGTGACACACAAAAATCACTTGTTCTGGCACCATATAGAAAGCACACAGTGCACTCTGTAAAGTATTTGGCAATATGAAGGGCTTCCAGCCATAGAAACTATATCAAAATAGACAATTGGGGCTTGCCAGCTTCTGCCAAACCATCCAACCCAAGCTAGCATGGGAAATTGACATTAAATGATGATGATATATATGTGTGTGTGTGTGCATATATATATATATATATATATATATATATATATATATA
>NC_069002.1:23101338-23104530 GCF_001194135.2 Octopus bimaculoides
ATATATATATATATATATATATATATAAACAATTGCAATGTGGAAGGTGTTTATAAGCCGTTTAAATACACACACAAAAATCGTTAGATTCACTTCAGCATTTAAATTTAATTTACCAAAATGTTTTCGTCATTTTCAGATCGCTATCTGTTCGCTTCACTGACAAATTCCGTGTAGCATGGAATTTGTTGGGGAACAGGTCGTGGTCTGGAAGCAATGAAAATATTCTGACAAATTAGATTTAAATGTTGAAATGAATCTAACGATTTTTGTGTGTTTTTAAATGGCTTATAAACACCTTCCATGCTTCAATTGTTTTCGTTTCAGCACACGATTTCAGATCAGGTCACTTGCTATGCAAGTACATCTCTGTAATATATATGAAAGAATATAAGGATAAAAATCACGTTATTGGTTTTTATCAAGTAGTCAACATGCTATAAGAATTTATAGGCAATTTATACATTGAATTAAGTATATAATTACATATGTATATAATTACATCAAGGGAGCAAGGGCGAAAACGACCTATCTCCAGCATGCTTGAAGTGCTGATACCTTTGAAAAGCTACCGAAAACTCCAGATAAATATACACATGGCTGGGCTGAAAGCGGGATGGTGAGAGAAAAGGACCTCACGTTATGTGAATTGGTTTGAATTTCTGGATTAAAGCAAAAAATAAGCCTTCTTCCTTCGTCAATACAATACATACATATATGTGTACATATGTATGTATATGATTCTACCCATATATGCATATGTGCATACATACATCCAGCTGACAGCTTTACTGCATGGCATGGAAGTTTGGTACAGCTGAGTGTTGTAAGCAGTGGGAACACTGTCAGGCATGATGAATGTTTGGGTGTCTGTATGTATGTGTGTGTGTGTGTGTGTTTTATGAGTCCACATACAAAACTGTGTGGTTGTTTAACCTGTTAGAAATAGCAGCCAAATGACTTGTTTGACATGCCACCAAGTTGTATTCCCTTGCAACCAACAACTTTGCGGCTACAGTTAATATTGTTTTGTTTCAGACAACATGGGAACTATGTAGTTATTGTATCTGCTGGAAATAACAGCGAGATCTTGCTCAAATCCCACTCAATGGAACAATACATTACATAATATTGTCCTAGATATATAGTTTGAAAATTTGTCACTGAAGTAGTCATTCTATTTGCTAGAAATAACAACCAAATTTCACTCAAATCCCGGTCTTAAAAAAGTGGAATGACGCATTACGTAATGTAGTTTCAGATCCACTATTTTAAAACTGACGTCTGAAGTGAGCAATGAACTGTGCCACCCTGAATACCCAACAAACCACTTGCAGGGTGTTGGAACATGAAAGAAAACCAAAACAGCCTTTGTTGATTCTTCAAATGATGGTTTTGCTTTTTTGATTTTTGCTTTTGGTATTGCTGTCAGCAACGCACTTACAATAATTAACACACATACACACACACACACACACACACACACACACATATACAAAATATAAACAAATACTTATACAAAAGCATACAGAAATACATGCACACAAAGGTAAGCATGCACCTATGCACAAATACGCCCAGGTGCACAAGTGCATATACATGCAGTTATGCACATCCACGTGCATACTTATGCACATACGTACATGAGCGTACATGAAAGCATACACAAATGCATATATGAAAGTATTCACGAACACACAGCTAATACATGTACACAGACATACATGCTCTCACACATATGCATAGCTGTGCACATAGATACACACAGATGCACAAATATGCACGTATGCAAACGCACAAGCATACTTGTATGCATGTGTGTGTGTGTGTGTGTAAAATAGAGGAAGAAAATGAGAAAATTGAAGAATGGCAGAGTGCAGTTGAATGGAGTCAGGGAAGATATGTTGTGTCAACAGTTGAAAGAAGTATAGAGAGAAGTGTGGGGGAAGAAGAGGTGAGAGAATAAAGAGAGAGAGAAAGAGAGGGGAAGAGAGAGGACAAAATGTAGAGAGAAGAGGGAGATAGGGTAAGAGAGAGGTTGATAGAGAGGGAGACAGGATATTCAGTTGATTTGTAGTGTGTGCGTAGCTGTGTATGTGTGTATATGTGTGTGTGAAGAAGTGTGTGTAGGTGTGTGTGTGTGTGTGTGTGTGTAGCTGTGTGTGTATATATAGCTGTGTTTGTAGCTGTGTGTGTGTAGCTGTGTGTATATGTAGCGGTGTGTGTGAGCAGCTCTGTGTGTGTGTAGCTGTGTGTGTATATATATAGCTGTGTGTGCATATATAGCTCTGTGTGTGTGTGTAGCTGTGTGTATATGTAACTGTGTGTGTGAGTAGCTGTGTGTGTGTGTGTATCTGTAGCTGTGTGTATGTACATGGTCTCACACACACACACACACTGCAGTAGTATTGAGTTCTCTGTGGGTGTTTTCTTTTGTCTGTTATCATACACTGATAACCATTACATGATACATGTGTTTGTGTGTTTGGGCATGTGTGTACATGTGTGTGTGTGTGTGTGCATGCATACCTATTTATATATAGATATATATGTGTGAATATTTATAAACATATACATGTGCAATAGTTATATTTATATATATATATATATATATATATATATATATATATATATATATATATATAAATACATGTATATAATCATATTTATATATAAATATATGTACATGATATACATGCTATAATGTATATGCAGTATATATGATATATGAATATATATGTATGTGTAAAATGTACATATATACATATATGCATCCGCATATACATACTGTCACACCCTACCCTCATGTAAACATACACACAACAATTTGGAAAGTTCTTTAAAAAACCCATCACCACACAATGGCTCTTTCAAGCTTCTTTTGTTCTGTAAATGTTTTCTTTCATTTTTTTTTTTCCCTTCCTTTGTCATCGTTTCAGTCATTGTTTTTCATCTCAACTCCATAAGTGCCCCCAGAAGACACTACATGCAGCCCTCCTCCCTCTCTCTATCTCACTCTCTCTCTCTCTCTCTCTCCCCCTTTCTATCTATCTATCTATCTATCTATCTATCTATATACACACATACATATGTTTATATATATATATATATATATATACACACACACATATATACACACACAAATATATGCACACACACACACACACACACACACACACACACACACACACA
>NC_069002.1:23105164-23107624 GCF_001194135.2 Octopus bimaculoides
CCTGGGTGGAAATGATTATGGCCAGGGTGCAAATGATTATGGATAGAGTAGGAATGATTATGGACAGGGTGGGAATGATTATATCCTGGGTGGAAATGATTATGGCCAGGGTGCAAATGATTATGGATAGAGTAGGAATGATTATGGACAGGGTGGGAATGATTATATCTTGGGTGGAAATGATTATGGCCAGGGTGCGAATGATTATGGATAGGGTAGGAATGATTATGGTCAGGGTGGGAATGATTATGGTCAGGGTGGGAATGATTATGGCCAGACTGAAGCGTGACAAAGATTGAGGTTTCAAGGTGAACCCTTGAGTAGGTAGTAAACAGAAGTGAGGGGGTTGGGGTATGTAGGTGGGTAGAGGTTGCAAGAGTGTGGGGGTAGGAAGAGCGAGAGTTGGTTAGAGTTAGGGGATGTGTGTGGTTTCCTGTGTGTATTTGTGTATGTTATGTGTGTGCATGTGTTTGTGCACCTGGATACATTTGCGCACATGTCTGCATGCATGCCTTCGTCTATGGGCAAGAGGGTGAATATTATGAACAAGAGTTTACACACACACACACACACACACACACACACACACACACACACACTGTGGTCTTCGCACAGTTTCTGTCTCCCAAACTAGAAGGCTTGGGTTGGTCCATGCTTATGTAAATACAATTGGCCCATGGTACCATGCAGAGGGATTGAATGTGACCCCTTGGTTCTGGAACAGACTTTTTAACCACTCAACTGTACTGACATCAACATACACACATTTGACACATGTACATACAGATATGCACATACATACATATATACATCTACATACATATACACATATGTATACGGGCATGGATAGGTGTGGGCATGGCTGTGTGGTTAGGAAGCTTGCTTCCCAGATACTTGGTTTTGGGTTCAGTTCCACTGTGTTTCACCTTGGGCAAGTGTCTTTTGCTATAGTCTTGGCACGACTGAGGCTTTGTAATTGAATTTGGTTGGTGGAAGTTACCACCGTGTGTGTACATGTGTGTGTAAGTGCTTGGGCCCACTAACCTGCATACATACATACATACATAGACAAATAACAACTGATGGACAATGTGTCAATTTATTACAGCTCTTTCCGATTAGTTTTTAATTGATTAATGGAGACATTACATCATTAGAAAATAACCGTTTTCATCAGGTGGATACATGAACCACATCATTGAAAAACCAATGGATTGTGCATCGTCATGATTCTATGACATTTGCTAGTCATAGGATGCCTGGTTCATTTGAATCCTGATCTATTATAATGCATATATATATATATATATATATATATATAAAAATACAAAATGGGACATGAATTCAAAACATCCAGACAGTTAGGTGATACCAAAAAGGGACAGCAAAACATTCAGAAAGACGATACAAAGTAAACAAGGACGGGTCATTTGGAGTTTTCTTTCCTCAGTCGAGTTCCAGATTATCTTTGCAATTTCGGCTGGTTATACTCGAGATTGCTCCAATCTGGCCAGCCCCAAGGAAAATCTAAGCTAAGAGCATTAGATTCCTTGGAAGAAAGCAGTGAATGTATACATGCTCCCTCATACATATATACATATATATATATATGAGGGGAAGTCCAAAACTATCCGCACTTTTGCCATAACATATCTTTATTATTGTCACACTGCCTTCTGTACTTGCGTGCTTATAGTTGGTACTATTGTGGTCATGTGACTGCAGTTTGAGCCTGATTGTGCCATTTTTCTTTCTGGCTTTACAGTGTAAGCATGGCCGCTCCACCTGCAATGTGCGCCAAAGAAGAACAAAGGGCAGCGATCCGAGTGGTGATAATGGCGAACTGGTTTACCATTACTATCTCTTGAGCTTGTTGAATCTTCTCATCAGTGGTGGAGGTTGATGGGCGTCCTTGCTTCCTCTTCAAGTATCATTCTTGTCTGGCCACTTTTAAATTTCTCAATCTACTCATATACACTTCTATGTAGTAGGGCATTGTCCCCCTATTGTGCTAAAAAAAACCTCCGATGAATTTCAGCACCTGAAACACATTCCGACCAGAGAAATCAGATCACTGCTCTTTGTTCCTCTTTGGTGCACATTGCTAATGGAGCGGCCATGCTTACACTGTAAAGCCAGGAAGAAAATGGTACGATCAGGCTCAAACTTCGATCACATGACCACAATAGTACCAACTATAAGCATGCATGTAGAAAGAGCAGGGTGACAATAATAAAAATACATTATGGCGAAAGTGCAGATAATTTTTACTTACCCTCATACATACATGTACATAAATATACATACATATCATACGTGCATATATATACATATGCATACATATACATACATATGTACATCTACATAAATATACATATCATACATGCATATACATATATATATATATGCATACATATACATGCATACATACATGTACATAAATATATATACATATCATAC
>NC_069002.1:23107842-23110217 GCF_001194135.2 Octopus bimaculoides
ATTTTTTAAACTTACATTCTATTCAACATTCACATGCTATTATCTATGGTTGTATGTGTATACTTTGCTATATTCCTTAAAGTGGATTATTACGTACATCTATGCATCTATACACACACACACACCAAGTCAACGTTATGCATGTGTGCTTGTGTGTGCATATGGGTATGTGTACATGGCGATGTACGTATGTGAACATATATATGGACACGTGTGTGTGTGAGAGAGAGCATAAGTGTATGTTAATTAATGGAAGTACATTGCTGACAGCAAAACCAGAACCAAAAATCAAATAAAAGCAAAACCATCATTTGAAGAATCAACAAAAGCTGTTTTGGTTTTTTCTTTCATGTTCCAACACCCTGCAAATGGTTTGTTGGGTATTCAGGGTGGCACAGTTCATTGTATCCACCCTTTTTCATATCTGTCATCGATTTTTAAACAGTGTATCTAGTACTATATTATGTAATGTGTCATTCCATATAAGTGGGATTCGAGAGAAATTTGGTTGTAATTTCTAGTAGGTAGAGTGACTACCTTGGTCATCAATTTTGGAACAGTATATCTTGGAATACATTATATAACGTGTAATTCTATTTGTTCAGATGACAGACTTGGATTTGAGAGAGAGAAAGAGAGATTTGACTGTTATTACTAGCAGGTAGAGTGACCACAATTTGCCTTGTTTTGTTTGGTAATTGTTTTAGGTACCCACATAGTTGTGAGCATTTATGGATACCCTCTCGGAGAGAGAGAGAGAGAGAGAGAGAGAGAGAGAGAGAGAGAGAAAGGTTTCCCCAGTATGCAGTTGGTACTCATTTCCAGCTGAGTAGACTGGTGAAGCATAAAAAGAAATGTCTTGTTAGAGAATACAACTTGCTGCCCATTTCAGGAAATGAACCTATGACCATCTGATTGTAATCCCAATAGCCTAACCATTAAGCCATGCATCTTCACCACCTTAGACCCACCACCACCTTTATTCTTTCAGAACAGGTTTAAGCTCAAATCTAATATTAGTTCCAAATTTTGTTACAAGGCTAGCAATTTTGGGGGAGGAGATAAGTTGATTACATTGACCCCAGTGCATAACTGGTACTTATTTTATCGACTCTGGAAGAATGAAAGGCAAAGTTGATCCTGGTGGAATTTGAACTTAGAACATGAAGACACGAAATGCCGCTAAGAATTTTGTTTGGTGTGGTAACGAATCTGCCAGCTTGACACCTTGACTTCAAATCTAATATGAAACGTCTCTGGGATTAAAAACTGCTTCTAATTCCCCATCCCACCTTAGATTTCTTTGGAACATAAAACCTTTTGTTACCATATTTCTCTTGAAATATGCTGATTTCGTTTTGATTAGTTTTGAAAATAATGAAGAATTCAATAAAATAGCTATGTCCACCCTTTCACATACCTTTTACTTGTTTCACTCATTGGATAGCAGGCCATTCTGGGGCAACACCAGTTCTTACTTTCCAGTTTAGCTCTTATTTTATTGGTCACTGCCAAGTCACAGGGAAGTAAACAAACTAACACTGGTTATCAAGTGGTTGTAGGGGAGGGGAGAGACAAAATGCACACTCACACACACACACATGCATATTGGATGGGCTTCTTTCAGTTTCTGTTTACCAAATCCATTCATGAGGCTTTAGCTGGCTTGAGGCCATAGCAGAAGACACTTGATCAAACTGTGTGGTTGCAAAGCAAGTTTCTTAACTGTGCAATTTCCTTCTACCAAATTCACTTATGATGGCCTGAGTCTGCAAAACATGCCACTAGCCTAAGGTACTGCATTGTGGGATTGAACCTGAAACTCTACTGTTGTGAACTGAATATCTTAACCACATACTTAAAGCCATCTTTTCTCAAAGTAAATGGAATAATTTCAAGAATTTAACAAAATTAGGCAGTAAAATATAATCATAGGATAACAAGGAGAGTGACAGCTACACACGTTTCAGTTTTATTAAGCCTCATCAGTGTAAGTTGATTTTTTTCTCAAGTCTGCTTCAGTTAGTGGACAGAGAGAATTTTATTAATCAAAAAATAATGGTGGTTGATATTTGACCAATATAATTTGCATAATGAGGTGAAGGGATCTAAGGGAAGGAACTCTAGTGTGACAATGGCTTCAATTTAGATAATTCAAGTAGATGTTGATGACCTGAATGACATATATGAAAAGAACTTCTAAGTGTATTGAAATTTGCTTCCAAATTTAATTTTTTAAAATTCTCCCTCCTCCCTCTCTCTTTTTATCTCTTTCTCTTTTTCTTTTTTTGTGTTATTTTTAAACTTAATTTTTCTTTTATCACTCATTTTATGGTATTTATTTTATTTTCTCATTTTTCTGCACTGCCCTTTGT
>NC_069002.1:23112461-23120183 GCF_001194135.2 Octopus bimaculoides
TTCAGTACCTTTTTTTATCATTCCTAGAGATCCTACAATCACTGGTATGGTAGTCGCCTTGAGGTGCCACATTTTTCCAATTTCTATTAGCACGTCTTTATATTTACTGATCTTGTCAAATTCTTTCGCCGCTATATTATGATCACAGGGAATACTCATGTCAATTAATAAACACGTCTTCTTTGTCTGATCTTTTATGATAATATCCGGTTTATTAGCTTTTATAGTCTTGTCGGTATTATTATTATTATTATTATTATTATTATTATTATTATCATTATTATTAAAGTAGGAAGCTGGCAGAATTGTTAGCACACTGGTATTTCACTTGTTGCTGTGTTCTGAGTTCAAGTTTCACTGAGGTTGACTTTGCTTTCATCTTTTTGAGGGTCAATAAATTAAGTACCAGTGAAACACTGGAGTCGATGTAATCAACTAGTCCTCCCCGCCCCCAATTTTCAGGCTTGTACCTTTAGTAGAAAGGATTATCATTGATGAGTGAGAGAGCAGTGTATGCCATCAAAATAACACTGGGGTACATATATATGAAGCCCAATGCACCCATCATGTCTACCTATCACAGATCTGATGAACAGCCAACTCCTTTACAAGGATTGCCTCATTATCATGTTTTATCTGTGAAGGACTGTCTCATTTTGTATGACGGGTAGCTTTGATGAAAGAGATTCTGTGGTCTTTATCTTCAGTAAAGCCCTTATTAAATTCCTCAAGATCTACTTGGCAGAGTGAGAGCAGAGAGGGAGATGCAACTCTTAAGTAAATTTGCTGAGGGTGGGTGAGTGTTGAATGTGACCTGTGTAAGGGTTGGGGGATATGCTCAGTATGTAGCTGAATACATCTGAGAAAGGGTACTTGCTTTTGGCAATCAGCGTAATCCTGGGTCTGTAGGGAACTTTGATTGACACATAAGGGGTTCTCTTCTAATTAAGGCATCTCACTTTGCTGTCTTCCTATACTTTTGTTTTCTATGCTTGTTTTTATTTGTTTTCTCCCCCCCACCCCACCCTGCTGTTTTTGTGTCATTTACCTTCAAGGCAAATGACACAAATTACTGTCATCATTACGATCTTCACCACTGTGTCCCCCTCCAATCATCACCACCACCATCATTATGACCACCACTACCACTGCTTTTATTGACAGAATCGTTTGAACACTGGATGGGATGCTTAATGGTATTTTACCCGTTGCTACATTCTGAATTCAAATTCTGCCAAGGTTGACTTTGCCTTACATCCTTTCGGGGTTGATTAATTAAGTACCAATTAAGAAACACTGAGGTCGATGTTATTGACTAGTCTCTTCCCCACAAATCTCAGGCCTTGTGTCTCTAGCAGAAAGGATTATTATTATTATTATTATTATTATTATTATTATTATTATTACTATTATTATTATTATTATTATTATTATTATTAAGGCAATGAGCTGGCAGTATCATGAGCACACTGGGCAAAATTCTTAGCAGCACTTTGCACTTTACCTTTCATTGATTGGGGTTTGATAAAGTAAGTACCTGTCAAGTACTTGGGTCTAAGTGATCAACAATCTGCCTCCTCTTAAATTCCAGGCCTTGTGCCTATGGTAGAAAGGATGATGATGATAATGATGATGATGATTGTTGTTGTTATTGTTATTATTATTATTATTATTATTATTATTATTATTATTATTATTATTATGTTTTCTTTGCTCAGTTTCTAATGCTGTTATTCTGAAAATACAACAACAATAAATAACAATTAAATAAATGGAAAACACAAAGAAAAGCAAAACAAAACCACTAAATAAATAAATAAAAACAGTTGAATTTAAGGGAATTTCACAAAACAAAATAAAAAAAAAACAACTGTGCTGGGTTGGGGTTTGGAGTGGGGGTAAGAATGGCTTTTACTCAGGAAATGTGTCTCTTTCAATTTCCGTGGGATTTTTCATCTGTGTCAATGTTTTGTTTTTTTTCTTTAAGACCATTTTCTTTGGTTCCATTCAACTTTTTCGCTGTCACTTGGTGTTTCAGATCCACTTCATTACATTGTTCTATTGGAAGCAACACTGCAATGGTAAAAGTATGCAGGATTTTTACCAAAAGCCTCACAAATGGCATTTGTGCTTGTTTCTGTGCTTTATTCATTCATATCTTTTTCTAAAGATAGAAAAATAAACATTTTGAATTCTTAATGATATTTGTTTACTAATATTTTTATACATTGATTGAATTTGTTTCAAAATTTCATCATCATTATCGATTTAACATCTGCTTTTCCATGCACTCATGGGTTGGACAGCACTTGTTGATACAGATTTTCTATGGACAGATGCCCTTTCTGTTGCAAACCCTTAACTGTTTCCAAGCAAAGTTATATTTCTCTATGAGCAGACATGTTTTCACAGAATATGGGTAATGAATGACACTGCTTGTATGAGAGTGACACTCATTTACAACTATTACAAGATGCCAAGACAAGGAGACACAAGCACACACACACACACACACACACACACACACACATGCAAACACACACATGCACACCTACACAGAAACACACACACATGCACACACAGAGTTTAGTTTAAAGGATTCATTATGAATCACACACACACACACATACGCACGCACATATATGACAAGCTTCTTTTCTGTTTCCATCAACCAAATTCATTCACAAGGCTTTGGTGCCACACAATGGGACTGAACCTGGAACCATATGGTTTGGAAACAGATTTCTTACAACTTGACCATACCTGCACCTGTGTGTGTGTGTGTGTGTGTGTGTGTGTGTGTGTGTGTGTGTATGTATATATATATATATATATATATATATGAATGATGGACTTCTTTCAATTTCTGTCTGCCAAATCCACTCATAAGACTGTGGCTATTGACTTGGGGTTGTAGTTGAGGGAGATTTTGCTGCTATTTTTAGCAGATCTAGTGACCACATAGAGGCTCTATCATTGCTAGCCGTGGGAGGTGAGGGGGAGAGGAAGACAAAGTGAAGGAGGAGGAAGAGAGGGAGGAAATATATTGGGGTTTAGGTTTAGACGGTGAGATTGAAGAGGGGATTGCTGTATTATCATTATTATTATCATTATTGTTATTGTTATACAACATCATCGCCACCTCTCCCTCCCTGTTTATTTTTATTTTATCAAATTCTTGTTTTGTTCTGCTTTGTTGGCCTAAATCTCTGTAACACCATTTCCATTGGAAGAAATTTGTAGAATATATTTTTAAACATAATAGTTTCCAAACTTGGCAATGTGGCCAGTAAGGAAACCAGCACCATCCACCACCACCACCACCAACAACAACAACAATAACAGCAACACTGTCTAGATCAGCAGTGCTATCATGACTGCCCCCGCCCTTACCACTACCATCACCACCAAGCAACACTGCCAACAGCACCAACACTATCATGACCACTACTGCTATCACCCCCTCCTCACCACCATCACTACCACCACCACCACCATCATCATCACCATTACCACCAATACCATCATCATCATCATCATCATCATCATCATTATCACTGTTACTACCATCGTCATCAGCGTCATCGTCATTACCCCCTCTTCCAAACCTCCACTATAATCCTCTTAAGTTTTTACCAAAATCTGTATTCTTTCATGCAGAACATGGTGATAGCAGTGTTGATGATGATGATGATGGTGGTGATGCTAAGAGTAGGGAAAGAAGATTTGATCATCTGGGACATCTTAGCGCCAATCTTTCGAACTTTCGACATGCAACAGTTTTTTTTTATTCTTTGAATCGTAACTATTTCTGAGTTTTTCTCCAAAAAGAACCATATAATTATATTGAAGGATTTAGATTTTGAAGGGGTTTACTGTTACAAAGATAGAGTTGTCTGTTAGAAACCTCTAACTTTTTGGGAGGGCAGAGGCAAAGTACTTGAATTGATCCTTATTCTATGAAACTTGGAAGAATAAATGGTGAAGTTGAACTTGGTAGGATTTGAACTCAGCAGATTTAAATCTTTGGTGTGACTGTGTGGTTAAGGAAGCACGTTTTCCAACCATGTGCTATATGGTTCAATTCCACTGCATGACACCTTGAGCAAGTGTCTTCTACTTTAGCCCAGGTTGGCCAAAACCTTGTGAGATGATGGAAATTGAAAGAGGCCTGTCGTATATATACAATTCTTTATTGCCCACAAGGTGCTAAACATAGAAGGGACAAACAAGGACAGACAAAGGGATTAAGTCGATTACATCGACCACAGTGTGTAACTTGTACTTATTTAATCAACCCCAAAAGAATGAAAGGCAAAGTTGACCTCGGCGGAATTTGAACTCAGAACATAGCGGCAGACAAAATACCGCTAAGCATTTCGCCCGGCGTGCTTAACGATTCTGCCAGCTCACCGCCTGTCGTATATATACAAGTGAGTGTAGGTGTGCGTGTGTGTTTGTGTGTAGATATGTATGTGTATATGTGTGTGTGTTTGTGTGTAGATATGTATGTGCATATGTGTGTAGATGTGTGGGTGTGTGCAGATGTGTATGTTTGTGCCTCCCTTCTTCACATCATGTGACAGTCGTGAGTGTCACTGTGAAAACATCTCTGGTCATGAGGGAAATACTGCCTTACACAAAAACAAGTGATGGTTGGTGACAGGAAGGACATCCAGCTGTAGAAAATTTGCCTCAATGAATTCCATCTAATGCAGGCAAGCATGGAAAAGTGGACATTAAGACAACACTGCTGCTACTGGTGATGATGGTGATGGTGTTTAATAGTTTATAACAGATGCACATTTTGCCGGCCTTATTATGTAGGCTGCATGGTCCAGTGAATAGTTGAGAAGGCGGGTAGAAAAAAGAGTTGAGAAGGTGTTGAAGATGTGATTTTGAGCAGCAGAGGGAGACATAACAAGGATATAATGGACAAGAGACTTTCAAGATCTTGGCCTCTTATTACCACTTCTACCATTTTAATATTTGTTTCACCATCTTTGGTTGTATGGGTGACGAGGTCTTCTCTAGTTCTGGATCTTAACCATTTGTCTCATATTTGTGTCTGTCATAGCCATTCTTGTATAGAATCATCTTTAATTTTATATACATGAATACATGCATAAATATATGCACACATATATATATATATATATATACATGACCACATAAACCCACACAGAATCATTCATATACATGCATATACATTTCCATCCATATTCATGCGTATATCTGTATGTACATAAATGCTTACATTATAATGCTTACACATTCACCCATACTCACACGCGTTTCCATTTATATATATTTTACTGCAAATCTGTCTGTTAATTTATATCTAGTGATCTGTATGCTTAACAAAGAGATGTGTACACACACACACGTATGCTCACATGCGCCTTGAGACAAAATCCCATCTTCCTAGACACTCACACAAATATAGACAGATATATACTGATACAAACACACACACATACATAGATGTGCATATATGTGTGTGTATATTATATACCCATGTATGTGCACGTATGTGTGATAGGCATATGCTTACACTGGCCATTATTGTATTAACACACATTAAATGTGATATATGCACATATATATAGATATGCTGATGTATGTACATTAAAATTAACATGGTACAATAAGAATTAGGTAATTAAAATTTTCATAATTTAAGAATTATGTAATTAAAAATTGATTATTGAATGTGTAATGTAATAATTAAACAAAGAGGTAAGAAAAAACTCTCTGAAGATTATTGAGTTTGGATGAGAGAATTGGAGGTAGGAATTGGAAAGCAGGGATTCTAATTGCAAGCTGGAAAATGGGAATAAAAATATTTAAAAAAAATGAAACAAAAAAAAACAAAAGCATAAAAATAATGATAAAATATTGAAAGCAGTTATGAAAAATATATAATAATAAATGGAATAAGAAATGTGTGGGTGTGTTTGTAAATGTGTAGATATGTATGTGTGTGTTATAATGTTTGATTTTTTTGTTGAGTTTTATAAAAACAGTTTTATATTGAAATGGAGAATTGGCCTAGTTGTTGAGTTAATATTTATTGTTTTATGACCAAAAGAGTGATTACAGTGATTTCGAAGGTTTGGCTTGCTTAGTCTTCATCAGACTGCTAAGTCACTGTCAACACTATTCTTATCAAATAATGATATGTATCATCATCACCATCATCATCATTTAACCATCCGTTCTCTAGGCTGATACGAGTTGGAGACTTTGACAGGAACTGGCTAGTTTCCATTTATCTGTCCTGGCATGGTTTCTACAGCTGGATGCCTTTCCTAATGCCAACCACTTTAAAAAGTGTACTGGGTGCTTTTAATGTGGCACCAGCACGGGTGATTTTATGTGGTTCCATGAGTAGATTTGGAAGACGGAAACTGAAAGAAGCCTGCTGTGTGTATGTGTGTGTGTGTTTTTGTGTTTGGTTAGGGGTAGACCTGCTAATTTGGAGCCAGTCTCCCAATGCGTGAGACTCTTGGCCCTTCAATCACTTTGTAACTACTGCCACAGACTGATAAAAGCCTAGTGAGTGGATTTTGCAGAGGGAAACTGAAAGAAGCCTGTCATTTATATATTTATATATATCAATGTGTGTCTCTGTATCTGTGTTTGTCCCTATCACTGCTTGACAACTGGTGTTGGTGTGTTTATGTCCCCTGTAACTTAGAAAATCAGCAAAAAAGACTGATAAAATAAGTATTAGGTTTAAAAAAAGTAAACCCTGGGGGTTGATTTTGTTCGACTAAAAACTATTCACGGTGGTGCCCCAGCATGGCCGCAGTCAAATGATTGAAGCAATTAAAAGTAAAAGTATACCCATGTTTAAAGTTGCATTTTTCCTGTTTGGATTACCAAAGTGTGTGTGTATGTGTGTGCATTTGCGTGTATGTAAATTTTTACATTCTACGCATCTCTGAGAAACTTTTGAGCTTTGATCAGTGACGTTCATTGTTGTTTCTTTGTCACAGAATCAGCCAATAATATTTTGCTTTTAGATAAGAGTAGATTCCAAATGGTCTTACTTGAAAAGCAGATAAGGGTTAATGACAGGAAGAGCATCCAGCTGTAAAAAAAACTTCTGAATAATATATTTTCATCTAACACATGCGACCATGAAAATCAGATGTAAAAAGAATGAACTAATATGAATATATATATATATATATATATATATCAAAATGCGTACACAATACACATTAATATTCTTTTCTACTCTAGGCACAAGGCCCGAAATTTTTGGGGAGGGGGCTAGTCGACTAGATCGACTCCAGTATGCAACTGTTACTAAATTTATCAACCCCGAAATGATGAAAGGCAAAGTCGACCTCAGTGGAATTTGAACTTAGAACGTAAAGACAGACAAAACGCTGCTAAGCATTTCGCCCGGCGTGCTAGCGTTTCTGCCAGCTCACTGCTTTAAATACACACACATATTATTTTGTTAAAAGAGGAAGGGATTCCAGTATACAGTGTGTGAGGCTGGGAGTGTGTTTGTTTTTATTGACTGGGTACACACCAGGAGTTACTCAGGAGCTCTGAGTTTTGTGCCAATGCACTTTGCAAGCCGAGAATTTATAAAGTGTATTGTCTTAAAACTTTACATTTGCCAACAAATCCTGTTTTATTGTCAACTATTAATGATAAGAATAGTAATAGCAACAACAATGATGTTTATATATATATATATAT
>NC_069002.1:23121176-23121562 GCF_001194135.2 Octopus bimaculoides
ATATATATATATATATATATATATATAATATGTACACACACACACACACACACACGTGTGTGGGTGTGTTTATAACTATATGCATTGTGTGTATATGGTGTAAGTATATATGTTGCATGTCTATATAAGTATATTTGTTGTGTGTGTGCATGTGTGACGGAAACAGGCGTGTTTCATGTTTTGACAAACAAGCCCCAGCACAATAATCAACTGATGAAAGACTATATAAAAAAAGGCATTCACAAAGACAAGTAGCTAGACATCAGATATATGTGTGTGTGTGTGTGTATAAAACATACCTGTTCACGTGCATGTGAATGTATGTGCATGTATGTATGTATGTGTGTGTGTAGATATATATATATATATATATATATATATATATA
>NC_069002.1:23122212-23127236 GCF_001194135.2 Octopus bimaculoides
GTGTGTGTGGTGATAGTATTGATGGTGCTAATGGTTGTGGTTTTGGTATGATTTACAAATACTTAATGACTTATTCAATGAAAGTTTTGTTTGTATTTTGCTATTGTGTTTTGTATATGTATAAACATATATATATATATATATATATATATATACACACACACACATATATATACATCAGTTATTCTCTCTTTTTTTCTGTGTATATTTGTCGTTGTTGTCGATGCCTTTAGCTTTTAAAAGTATTTCTGAAAGTGTGGTATGTAAATTTTGAATTAATGTTATTTAAACAGTTTATCAATGGAAAATTACTGTACCAATAGAAACACTGTAAACAAATTCTTCATAAACAGTGAAACAACTTTGATTTAAATGTTGCAACTCCATGTTCAAATACTGGCCAGGAGAAAGAGTAGTTGGTGCCCCACTCCCTCATCATTTCACTGGTTTCATGTGGGATTTTTGACTGGGACCTAGTAGAGTGTCACAGGCCCTCTCCTTTCACTCTTTGAACTTCTTCTCAACACTCTGGCTTCTCTTGGACTCTATGAACCCCTTATTTGCTCTCTGGCTCCCTCCTAAGTTCTCTGGGCCACTCTTTGATTCTCTTTGAACTCCTTGGATTTCTTGGTACTTCCCTAGTTCTTTGATCGCTTCTTGACTCTGAGTCTCTCTTCAACTCACTAAGCCCTTCTTTGGTTCCCTGGTCCACATTGGCTCGCTTGGCCCGTCCTTGACTCTTCAAGTATCTCTTTGACTCTGCAGCTATCTTCTTGACTCTCCAGGTATCTCCTTGACTCTGTGCTCCTTCTTAGTTCTCTACATCCTTCCTTGGCTGTAGGGGCTCCTCACTGGTTCTCTCGCTATAGTGCTCCAGCATGGTTGCAGTCCAGTGACCAATACCTGTAAAAGGCGAAAGGAATATCAATTGTAAGAGAAACTAAGTTTTTCTTTGGCCCCTCCCTTGCTTTCAGCCCCAACCAGAATGCATACTGATATTGTTGTTATTGTTGTTGACAATGTTGTTTTTGTTATCACTACCTCCACCACCACCACTACCACAGTTATCATCATCATCAACATTGATTATATAGCACTAAATACCATTATTATAATAATTTTTATCATAGTTATTAAATACAAGTGACAAATGATTATTATTATTATTATTATTATTATTATCATTAATAAGGCAATGAACTGGCAGAATTGTTAGCATGTCGTGCAAAAAGCTTAGTGGTATTTCATGTATCTTCCTGTTCTCAATTCAAATTCCATCAAGGTCAGTTTTGCCTTTCATCCGCTCAGGGTCAATAAAATTAGTACCAGTTGCAAACTGGAGTCGATGTAATTGACTATCCCCCTCTCCCAAATTTCAGGCCTTGTGCCCAAAGTAGAAAGGATTATTATTATTATTAGTAGTAATAATTATTATTATTATTATTATTATTATTGAGTGAGAGAGCAGTGCATGCCATCAAAGTGACACTGAGGTAAAATATACGAAGCCCAGTATACCCATCATGACTACCCATCTGATAAGGGTACACCAGGCACGTGCATCACAACCATATGTGCTCGACATGGTGAGCTCATATCAAGATAAACAGCGCATAACCTTGCAGATGGGGCCCAGTTAGAATTTTCTTCAGGTCAAGTAGCTCATTCTGCTCAAAAGTTTCCTGAATAAGGATTGTTTAAGAATTTTGAACGAAACACCCATGTTTCCAAAGGTGAATTATTCAAACCCCAAAGAATTCCTCTCAACACATGGCTATGATGCTCCCCCAATACTTCTGCTCATGATCAGAGATGCACATATCGTCAGCCACTAAGGGACAAGATCAACTGGTTTAGTTCAAACAACTGACAAGCAAATCTGTAGTATTGAGCAGAATATTTGCTCTAGCCCATCTTTTATACCAAGACAAAACAAAGTACATGATAACACATCCAATCAGTTAAGATGAGAAACCACGAGAGCCACTGCCTGATACTGCATTTGGGCATTTATCGTTATTATTATTATTATTATTATTATTATTATTATTATTATTATTATTATCAGTGGAGGCGCAATGGCCCAGTGGTTAGGGCAGCGGACTCGCGGTCATAGGATCGCGGTTTCGATTCCCAGACTGGGCGTTGTGAGTGTTTATTGAGCGAAAACACCTAAAGCTCCACGAGGCTCCGGCAGGAGATAGTGGCGAACCCTGCTGTACTCTTTCACCACAACTTTCTCTCACTCTTACTTCCTATTTCTGTTGTACCTGTAATTCAAAGGGTCAGCCTTGTCACACTGTCACGCTGAATATCCCTAAGATCTATGTTAAGGGTACACGTGTATGTGGAATGCTCAGCCACTTGGATTTTAATTTCACGAGCAGGCTGTTCGGATCAACTGGAACCCTCGTCGTCGTAAACGACGGAGTGCCAGTGCCAGTCAGTCATTATCATCATCAAGGTGGTAAACTAGCAGATTACTGGGCAAAATGCTTTACAATTTTTCACTTGTCTTTACATCCTGAATTTATATTCTGTCGAGGTCAACTTTCCCTTTTGTCCGTTCAGGGTCAATAAAATAAAGTACCAGTTGAGCACAGGGGTCGAGATAATCGACTTAACCCCTCCCCCAAAATTTCAGGCCTTGTGCCTGTAATAGAAAGGATTATTATTATTATTATTATTATTATTATTATTATTATTATTGTTATTATTATTATTATTATTATTATTATCATTATTGCCTTTGCACAGCTTCTAGTGCTGGAGATGTACTTCAGTGTCAGCTGTTCACTACCAGAGTATTCGAGCAGTTCCAAACAGTGCTGTTTTCTGCAAATGCTCCACCCTTATTGCAGCCCCTATTTGTTCCATGTACTTCTTCAGATTTTTGTTCACTGTTCCCAGGGCTCCAACAATTATTGGTACTATTACCACCTTTTTCATCGACCACAACTGCTTTACTTCCCAAGCTAACCTGTCATACCTATCGCCTTTTCTTTCTTCCTTATTGCATACCTTGTTGTCACTGGGTATGCTATATCCATAATCCAGCATAGTTTGTTTTCTTTCTCAATTAAGACTATGTCTGACTTCCTATTCTCAATCTCATGGTCACACTGAATCATAAAATCCCATAGGATCTTTGCATTTCTATTTTCAACAATGCCTTCAGGTTTGTTTTGTCCACAGATTCTGTACTTATCACTTTCTGCTATGTTGTCTATTCTGTATTTTATGTAGTTTCTTCTTCTTCTTCTTCTTCTTCTTCTTCTTCTTCTTCTTCTTCTTCTTCTTCTTCTTCTTCTTCTTCTTCTTCTTCTTCTTCTTCTTCTTCTTCTTCTTCTTCTTCTTCTTCTTCTTCTTCTTCTTCTTCTTCTTCTTCTTCTTCTTCTTCTATTTATTTGACAACTTTCCCAATATTTCGGAAAATTATATTTTATTTTCTGTCAACTTATATTTCAGAAGCAAAATAAAAATGAAACACCCTAAAATAAAACAATTGAAAAAATTCATTTAAAATATCTGCCGGGACGGAAGAAAAAAAAATTAAATAAATCAATTGAAAACATAATTAGGTAAAGGGAAGAAGTTTTAGTTTTTTACTTTATGTTATTTTAGTTTATTTTACTGCAAATGATTAACAATAAAGAATTTAAAAATTAGATCCAAGAAAACCTAAATAAGAATAACAATAATAATCACAATAATAATTATAACAGCATGAACAGTATTACCGGCATAATGCCTCTCCCAAGGTTTAATTGTACAGTAATAATAGTTTTTGGCATAATGATGTTGTTGTTGATGATGATGATGATGATGATGATAACTTGGTTTTTCATTGAATATTACACCAGGGAAATTATATATTTATTTATTTAATATACAAATACTGTTTTACTTTTCTGTTTGTATTTTTTATTCTTCCTTTGTAAAAGTATGAACCTCCTTGCTTTGTTGTATAAAAATTATTAAATAACAGAGAATGGAATAAGCAGAGCAAGAGCACACACAAAGATGGAAAGTGTTGCTGAAGAGGTCACAGATGTGTGATGAAAGATTTCCAGACGATGGACATGAGTTAGAATAAGAACAGTAATAATGAGTGAAGAATGAATATATAGTGTGTGAGTTTATTTAGCAAAAAAAAAAAGAAAAATAAACAAAAAAACCGACCATCTTTTAATAGAACAATAATTATTAAATAATTTTAATTTATTATCTATTTAAAAAAAATTTACTGTGCTGCTCTTAACACATGATGGCAGGAAGCTAACGACAGATTTTTACAACATGAAGCACTCTGGAAACACATCATCAGCATCATCGTTGTTGTCCTTGTTATCGACTATAGCAGCATTATCATCATCACTGTCATCATCATCATCATCATCTGTTCATCTGTACTCTATGTACCGTTTTAACCATCAAACTTGTAACATGGAATTATCTGTGGAATAACAGAAATTTTCTTCTCGGATATCTGTTCTGGAGTTTAATAGAATGTAGGGATTTCGAAGTCTATGACCAGCCAAAGCCTTTGTGAGTGAATTTGTCTTCAATCTCCTGTGGAAACATGTCTGGCCATAGGAAAATATTAACCTTCCTGGAAAACAGATGAGGATTGGTGTCATGAAGGGTATCAAGCTGTAGAAAACCTGCATCAGTATCCGATCAATGGAATAGCCTACTTATGAGATTAATGTGCAAGTGGCTGAATGCTCCACAGATACACAAACTCTCAGGGAGATTCAGTGTTAGACTGAATGCAACAAAGCTAACCCTTTCAAATTCATGTGCAACTCATTTTTGCCAGCTGAGTAGAATGGAGCAGCATGAAATGAAGTCTCTTGTTTAAGGATACAAAGCGTTACTGGGAATTGAACTCATGACCTAATGACCTTGAGCCAAATACTCTAACCACTAATCCATATGACTTCACCTGCACCATGATAGTGGACATTATGTGTGTGTGTGTGTGTGTATATATATATATATATATATATATATATATATAT
>NC_069002.1:23127246-23127531 GCF_001194135.2 Octopus bimaculoides
GTGTGTGTATATATATATATATATATATATATATATATATGTATGTGATTGGGAAGTTAATAATCGGTTATTATTAACAGCAAATTAATCATCTTCACTTACAGCTGTTTCAATTAATACTCCGTAAACATTAAGTAAATATTAAATTTGTATTTATATGACCTGAGCATAATATCTTCTGAGGGTAAAAAATAATATACTCTTTGATGTTTTATATGTGTTTATGGATTCATTATAGCAGACTGAATGATATGGTTTATGATTTGTATTTTATGTTTGGGCAAG
>NC_069002.1:23129891-23133744 GCF_001194135.2 Octopus bimaculoides
AGAACAATCAGGTAGAATGTGAGACGGTTATCACCTGACAAAATGAAGCAATCATCTGTCTGTCTGTGTATAGCTGTTTATATTTATTTCTTTATTACCCACAGGGGGATAAACATAGAGGGGACAAACAAGGACAGACAAAGGGAGTAAGTTGATTGCATTGACTCCAGTGCATAACTGATACTTATTTAATTGACCCCGAAAGGATGAAAGGCAAAGTCAACCTCAGCTGAATTTGAACTCACAACATAACAGCAGATGAAATACCACAAAGCATTTCGCCCAGTATGCTAACAATTCTGCCATCGCGCCACCTTTATGGCTGTTTATACTGACCGCTAAGTGTATGTATGAATGTGTTCATTTGCATTGATGGTTTTGTGTTTGTAAATATAAATACAAACTTTTGTGCTTAGATCAGAAAGACACCATGTGCATGCATGTGTATGTATCAGGCAAGTACTGTTCAGGTGAGTGTGTGTGCATGCATGTGTTTGTGTATCAAAAAGGCATCCTGTAGCTGCATGTGCATACATGTTTGTGAGAAAGACATCGTGCATGTGTGCATGTCAACATGTTATAAAGAATGTGCTTTCCTATAAAGCATATTTTATTTGAAATAGCAATTATATTGTGAAAGAACCAGTTTAACCATTTAAGAATTCACAAAAAGTGTTATACTCACTTTCCATTTCTTTCTTCAGGTGTCAAAATGTTTGTGTAACTTTTGACTGCACAATTCTTCTGATTTCTTGGAAGCAGCCCCACACCTTCCCCATTTCACTTCATTTGTTATCTTTTACACGAAAACTGTTGATTAAAAGGGTCATGGAAGGTTAAAGTACTGTTGAAGAGGTTTTTTTCTTTTTCTTTTACCATTCAGAGTTGTCAGAAATTAATGTTTCAGTTCCTTTTGAACAAAGAAAATTCTTTATCAAACAACAATACGAAATATTGATTTCAAATTTTGGCACAAGGCCAGCAATTTCGCTACTTATTTTATCAAAATATTAACAAGTAGTTATTGTTGTTGTTGTTTCCTAGAAGTTTACATTGTTGTGAGCATTGCTGAAGGATTGAACTTACAGTCAGGATGCCATAGTTTAGCCCCTTAATCTTCCTGATTATGGTCAAAGATGTCCTAACCTTGGCCACCCCTTAACCCCTCCATTACCATATTTCTGTTAAAATATGCTGTCCTTGTAACAATTTATTTTTTAAGGAATGAAGAATTTAGTAAAATAACTCAGTTGTGAAGCAGTGGTAAGAAACAAGCACAAAGGCACACTCATATATAATAATAATAAAAGAATAATAATAATAAAAAATTTCGGAGATGTACTTGCATACAAAGTGACTTGATCTGTGATTGTGTGCTGAAACAAAATTTTTGTCGCTTTGAAACTGTGACCTGTTCACTGACAAAATTCTGTGCTGATGCAGCATAGAATTTTGTCTGTGAACAGGTCGTGGTTTCAAAGCGACGAAAATATTTCGGCAAATTAAATTTAAACGTTGAAGTGAATCTAACAATTTTTGTGTATTTTTAAATAGCTTATAAACACCTTCCATGCTGCAATAATAAAAAAATACTAATGAAATTATTGTGTATAATTGCCAGGTGCACTACAACACATCAAAGGTGCATATGCAGTGCATGCGTATGGAGTGAGGGATATCAGGTGTAGTGTTGGCAAATTTCAGGAATCATGGAGGTTTTAAAGGATGCAATGTCTCAGCAACTAACAACTGATGCAGGGAGTTTGTTCCATGCTTCAGCAACTCTGAGTGTGAAAGAATGTTTCTGAAAGTCATGTGCTGTTTTCTGACTTTGTAGGCATGCCCACATGTGTTAGACACATGGAGCTCAAAAAGGTGCTCAAGGTGGTTGTTGGCACGATGGTTAATAATTTTCTGGGTATTTACTAAGTCAGTTGCCAGAGGTCAGAGCTTCAATGTATCTATGCCCAGGGAAGCAAGGTGTTCAGAGTGTGGTAGATGTCTGATGGAGGGTATTTGCTTGGTTGCATGTCTCTGAACAGTTTTCAGGAGGTCAATGTCCTAAGCAAGATAGGGGTTCCAGGCTGGTGATGCAAATTCCAAGTGTGGCCAAACCATAGCCATATGTAACCTTAAATAGATAGCTGGAGAGCAGCTGACAAAGGTCTTATTGAGTGATGCCTAGGCACCCTCGGCCTTCTTGATGGGCTTCATTCAATTTTTATGTACCAAATCCACTAAGAAGGTTAAAGCTTTAGAAGACACTTACTCAAGGTGCCATGCAGTGGGACTGAATCCAATATATATGAGTGTGTGTGTGTCTATGGGTGTCATTGTATTTATTTGCACACTGTTTCACAACTGGTGTTAGTTTGTTTCCATTCCCATGACCATGCAGTTCAGCAAAAGAGACTGATAAAATAAATACCAGACTTTAAAAATAATCCTAGGAGTGCTCCAACATGGCCACAGTCCATCAACTGAAAGAATTTAGAAAAAAAAAGAACATAGAAAAACTGTTTCATTTAATAAAATGAAATTAAAACTTTGTAAAATAAAAATTTTATTATGTGACAATGTTTAAATTTAAATCTCATTTTAATCCAGATATACATAATCCAGAAGAGAAGTTTGAAACAGAAATTGAAGTATAAACTGGAATTGAAATTCAAGGATTAAATCAAAGATATTATTGAATACAAAATGCATAAATGTGAAGGCTGGGGGATCTGGCAGACACGTTAGTACGCCGGGCGAAATGCTTAGTGGTATTTCATCTGTCTTTATGTTCTGAGTTCGAATTCCGCTGGGATCGATTTTGCCTTTCATCTTTTCGGAGTTGATAAATTAAGTACCAGTTGCATTCTGGGGTTGATCTAATCGACTGGCCCTGTCACTAAAACATTTTGGCCTTGTGCCTGAAAAGAATACTTAAATGTGAAGAAATTTAATTAAAAAACTCATTAGATAGAATTAATTAGCATAAATTTGCATACAAAGTTAGTCTCTAATGCATGAAATGTGAAAAGAAAGAAAAGCAGTTAATCTAATATGTATATCTTTTGTTTTTTATTTGTTTTAGTCATTAGATTGTGGCCATGCTGGGACAGCGCCTTCAAGAAGTTTTTTAGTCAAATGAATTGACCCCAGTACTTATTGTATTTTTAAATGTGATACTTATGATGATACTTATTTTGTCAGTCAATTTTGCTGAACTGCTAGGTTACAGGGATGTAAACATACCAATACACTACATTATTTATAATGGACGGATATGTGCCTACATCTTGTTTGTGGTTATCTCAACGTTTCAGCTGATGTACTCTCCAGCCTTCACCAGGTGTTCTGCTGGAATTTCGAACCTAACCGTTTATTTGATGAATGGGGTACACTGTTCTCATCCCTAAGGAATGATGCTGGTGTTATTTTTCTGTTGATATTATTTTTCAAGACCCTGCCTGGAATTGAACTTAGAATCCGAGGGTTAGTAGACCATGCTCTTATCCACTATACTATATGCCTATCCGTCCATTATAAATAATGTACATAATTCCTCATCTCAAAAATATAGGATAGTATACCAATACTGGTGGTCAAGCACTGGCGGGGACAAAGACACAAAGTTACCCCAACCCCATAGGCATATGATGGGCTTCTTTCAGTTTCAGTCTTTGAAATCCACTGACAAGGCTTTGGTTGGCCCAGGGCTACAATAGAAGACACTTTCCCTTTGGTGCCATGTACTGGAACTGAACCTGGAACCATGTGGCCTGTGCCTATGTATGTATGTGTGTGTATATACATACATACATACATATATATATATTTATATGTATATTAAATACATATATAT
>NC_069002.1:23140742-23141020 GCF_001194135.2 Octopus bimaculoides
ATACATAGATATATTTATATATGTATACATATACACATAGATACATAGATATATTTATATATGTATACATATACACATAGATACATAGATATATTTATATATGTATACATATACACATAGATACATAGATATATTTATATAAATACACACACACACATACATACACATATATATATAGAGAGAGAGGTTTATATATTTATATATATATATATATATATTAGATGTATACAAACATATAGGGAAAAGAGAGAGAGCTTTATATATATATATCATCATCA
>NC_069002.1:23141037-23142043 GCF_001194135.2 Octopus bimaculoides
ATATATATATATATATATATATATATATATATATATATATATATATATATAAGGTTTACATATATATGCATATATACACATGTGCACACTCTCACACACATATATAGGTTTATTTATATTGTGTGTATATACATGTGTGTGCATGTGTGTGAGTGTGTTTACTTAACATATAAGCGATATGTAGTGATTGCAATAATATATAAAGTGATCCCATTAATATATTAAATGTTAGTTCACACTTTCATTATTGCATTATTTCATTCTTTCCTTTCTTTGTTGTTGTTGTTGACATCATCGTCATCGTCGTCAATACTAAGAGTGTCTTTATATAACTGATTCAGAATTACATCATACATTTGTACATGTGTGTTTGTGTTTATATACATATATTTATGTATGTGCTTACACACACACACATACAATCTTCATACATACATACATGCAAATACACACACACCTAACTCATCATTCTCGAAAAAATTATGTAATTTCATTAACAAGAAAATCCAGCCCCCCTCCCACTCACACTCACTCACAAAAGAAAAATCCCAATGGATTATTTGCAAAATAGAAGATAAACAATGCTCAGTAATTTCCAAATTCTTTATTACCAAAATCCTTTAATAAATCAACTTCCTGTATAAAAGAAACACATATACAAACTTCTAAATCTATACTATACATGTATAGTTCATTGTTCTAACGTCCTGTACCCTGATATGCATCTATATACACATGTAGATGAAAGTATATACATATATGTGTGTATACATGCATATATATTTTTTGTATTATTACATCATTGAACGCACACGTCCATTTTGCAAGTAAGACTGTACTTTATTATTCTGACTTGACTCTATATATCTATCTATTTATCTATCTGTCTTCCTCTATCTTTCTATCTATCCCTCTATCTACTTATCTATCTTTCTTCTTACCCATCTCCCCGTCTCGCTCTGCTTCTTTCTGTTATTCTAACTTCTACTTCACTGCTATACACTCC
>NC_069002.1:23142830-23146170 GCF_001194135.2 Octopus bimaculoides
ATATATATATATATATATATATATATATATATATACTCTTTACTCTTTTAATTGTTTCAGTCATTTGACTGCGGCCATGCTGGAGTACCACCTTTAGTCGAGCAAATCAACCCCAATACTTATTCTATCGGTGTCTTTTGCCGAACCGCTGGGTTAAGGGGTCATAAACACACCACCATTGGTTGTCAAGTGATGTTGGGGGGACAAACACAGACACACACACACACACATACACACACACATATATATATATATATACATATATACGACGGGCTTCTTTCAGTTTCCATTTACCAAATCCACTCACAAGGCTTTGGTCAGCCTAAGGCTATAGTAGTAGACAATTGCCCAAGGTGCCATGCAGTGGGAACGAACCCGGAACCATGTGGTTGGTAAGCAAGCTACTTACCACACACCCACTCCTGCGCCTATATATATATATATATATGTATATATATAGTGTATATTCTTTTTAAGTCTAGTACTTATGCAATCAGTCTCTTTTGCCGAACTGCTAAGTTATGGGGATGTAAGTATACCAACATTGGTTGTCAAGCTGGGGGGACAAACACAGATACATACATACATACATAATTATATACGATGGGGTTCTTTCAGTTTCCTTCCACCAAATCCACTCACAAGGCTTTGGTTATAGTACAAAACATTTGCCCAAGGTGCCATGCAGTGGGACTGAATACGGAACCATGTGGTTGAGAAGCAAGCCTTTTACCACATAGCCTATTATATATATATTGCTGATATAACATACATACATAAGATATATATATATATATATATATAATATTCTTTAATTTGTTTAAGTCAGTTGACTGCAGCCATACTGGAGCACCGCCTTTAGTTGAACAAATCAACCCCAGGACTTATTCTCTTTTGCCGAACTGTTAAATTATGGGGATGTAAACAAACCAACATCAGTTATCAAGTGATGGTGGGGGCAAAAAGACACACGAACACACACACACACACACACATACACACACATATACGACGGGCTTCTTCCAGTTTCCATCAACCAAATCCATTCACAAGGCTTTGGTCTGCCTGAGGCTATAGTAGAAGACATTTGCCCAACGTACCGTGCAGTGGGACTGTATCTGGAACCATGTTCTTACCACACAGCCACTCCTGCACCTATATTATAGGCATAACATACATATATAACATACCATTTATTTATAATAGACATATATAGTATGCTATGCGTGTATAGCATACCAAATGTATAATAATATACACATACAACATGCCATATATGTGTATATCTTTTAAATTTGTTTATGGTAATATTACAGGCATGCAAATAAAGCTCCTATTTCATTATACCAGCTACTGTTTAATGATACTGACCAGTGAGTCAGCTTTTTAGGGTTGCATCATGGTTATACCAAGATAATGTAGGATAAATATAATAAGAATAATTCTAGATTGGAATTTATAAATATCTAATGCATTGCTTCTATGCCCATTTCCACAAATCAAATTTAGTATCCTTGGGATGCATACAGTATAGGCTGTAGTATCCGTGGGCATCTGGTTGATCATCATCATTGAAACATTTCATCAGGCATGATTGGATGAATCACAGAAGGATGTTTATCCCTTCTTGCAACTATGAAGGCCAATCTGGCTATGTGGGTATTTCTGTATGTACTTGGGAGGGGGAATTAGGTATTGGGAGTAATATGGGAGTGGGGGTGTGTGTGATTATAGCATATATACATAGTGTATTTAGCATACTATGTATGTCTTCTGTTTATATATATATAGCATAACAGACCAGATATAATAGACATAATATACTCTATATGTATAATGTATATAACATACATATATGTATAACATATATAATGGATATAACATATCCTATATGTATTACATACAATGTGTGTATAGTATAGTGTTGTCACCAAGAGCAAACACTTATCTGGTTCTTCTAACTCGTGAAAGCCAGAGACATTGACAGATCTTCCCTCTATTGCTCTCTGTTGCTGCACTCTTGAGTTAACTCCCTTTCTAACTAGCCTCTCTAATGTTTCCTTCTCTATGTATCCTTTACAAGCACAAAAAAGAATCACCAGGGTCAGATTAAGCCATGGATTTTGGCATTGCAGCCCAGAAGCTTTCAGAGATTAGGTGAAACGTTTTTTGATCTGTTTTACCAATTTTTGTTACTGAGGTCTTGAATTCTCTGAACCCAAGGAGTCTACAAAGTCCTGATCCATCACTGAGTATAACTTTCCTTTATAAAAAACACCAACTTCCTCCCTTTGATGCTTTGCTTGCTTTTATTACTTCCATTGTTTCAAACATGACAACAATCAGAACCAGTTACCTTCATTATCTTCCATCACTACACTCCTGAGTTAACTCCCTCCCTTCACAGTATCTCCTTACTCATCTTATGAAAATGCTTAACAGTGTAACCAGGGCCAGAGGGCCAGATTAAGATTTGAAGTTTTGGGGCCAGCAGCCTCCTACTGTTTCAAAGATGAATATGGTTAAAACCAGTCAGCTCTTTTACTACTCTGGGTCCCATTTCTTTGACAATACGTAGAACTTAACTAAATCTATCAAAGTTCTTGTTGATCAGGTATCAATGCTTTCTCACTGTTGAATAGTTCAAGGGAGGAGGGATGTATTGCTGTCCCTGAAATCCAGGACAGCAACACATCCCTTGTAAATATCCTAGTTACAGAATAGGCATAACATGTTCATGTATATTGTAATAGGTGTGACATAAAGTATGTTGGTGACAGGAAGAGCATCCTATTGAAAAACACTGACTCAGAAAAACCATCTGACTCATACCAGCAAAAAATTATGAATGTAAAATGGTGATGATGATGAAAATTATGGTGGCAATAACAATGATGTTGATAATGATGATAACAAAGATGATGATGGCAATAATGACGACGATGATGATGGTTATAATATTTCCCTTAAAATCAGCAAATTCTTCAACCATGTAATTCTTTTAGTGTCAGCATAAACTTGAAGGAATTTGGCTTTTTTTGTCATTGATCTGATGTCATTTTTTGTTTGTCTTGTTATAAGAATGACCAGCATTCTCCAAGGCTCATACTCCTACAAACATACTTGCCTTTCTCACTTTTTGCTTACTTCCCTCAGACTGTGGCCAGGATTTATTGTATTTATTAAGCTTGGTACTTATTCTATAGGTCTCCTTTGCTGAACTACTCAGTTACAGAGCATAAACACACCAACACTATTTGTCAAAGACACACACACACACACACACACACACACACGCGCGCACACACGCACACACACACACACACACACACACACACAC
>NC_069002.1:23147877-23150535 GCF_001194135.2 Octopus bimaculoides
TATATATATATATATATATATATTTACAAATACATGTGAAGATAAGTAGCAGTGTAGCTTGCTTACCACATGGTTCTGGATTCAGTCCCACTGTGTGGAACCTTGGGCAAGTGTCTTCTATTATAGTCCTGAGCTCTGGTCTTTGGTTTGCAGCAAGTTGTCTCCCAAAAAACTTCTAGCTGTCTTCTATGTTACAAATCTCTCTCTTCTCCTCTTCATCTTTGTCCTCAATGCCTTCTGGTATTTCTTGTTTCCTAAATCTGGTTGACAGAGTTTATCATTTCCATACCTCCCTTCTCCGAATTTTTTTTGCATTTCAAAGACCATCTAGCTCTTATCTTGAAGTCATTAATTATTAATCTATGACGGATGGTTAATCCTTCTTCAGAGATAGACTTTGTGTTCACACCCAGTTGACTTTCCTGTTTCCTGGTCTAAAAGTCTACATACCTAGCTTGTTTACCCGAAGAACAGTTATTGGGTGACTGGTTTTGTGAAGTTAGTGCTGTAAATTAGTTAAATCATTTGCAACACAGGATTTCAAGAACTTTTGGTTCTTTTACCAAAACTGTTTTATTCTTATTTATTCATGTGTACAAGATGTCAGAAAGAATAGTTTACAGTCAAAGACACAATCAGGGAAGCGACTTCTTTCTGAAATAACAACAAAGTCTTAAAAGTAGTGACATAAATAATATATTTTATTTCACTTCAATTCATTTGAAAATTTGAAGATTTTTCTGTGCATAAATAGACGAAGCAGCAGCAGTTCATTTCTTGTAACAGACCTTTTTATTACATTTATGTATTTGTTTTGTAAAATTCTTGATGTGAAATCAGGTATTGAAACAGATGTCATTTTCAGGGATGGTCATATTTTTGCCAGTTAAACACATGCAGTATTTATCTGATCTTCATTTTGTTGTTGTCATAATAATAATAATGATTTTGCTAAACCAGCAAAGGGAAGTTGATGACCTCTCCTTTTCAAAGATTTATGAATGCAGATTCATGCATCATATAGCTAACTAGGGGTGATTGCCGCTCGGAACTAATCGACAACTGTATTCGTCCTATTTTTCTGGACTGCCACGTTAGTTTGGCAATAAATATTAATACCCTGTATGGCTGCTATATCTCTCCTTTAAAGAGATTTAGAAATTATGACATTTCTACTTATTATTTTTACTAATATTATTATTATTATTATTATTATTATTATTATTATTATTATACTATTCTGTACACTACCAAAAATGCTATATTTCTCTCTTTCTTTTCTCCCTTCCTCTTTCTATATATATATATATATATATATATATAATGTGTGTGTGTGTGTGTGTATTTGGAACATAGTTATCTGTAACTTGATACAATAAAGTGGTCCCAGAGGATCCATTGTGGGTGAACATCTTAGTCCCTCTCTATGACACTTTGAGCAAATGACTTCCACTGTAGCCTTGGGCTGACCAAAGCCTTGTTAGTGGATTGCTAGATGGAAACTGTAAAAGTCTGTTGTGTGTATACACACACGCACACACATTTGGATATATGCATGTATTTATGCATGCACCTGGTGTACATATTTGTACGTATATACGTTTGTGTGTGTGTATATATGTGTGTGTGTGTGTGTATATATATATAAATATATATAGATACATATATAAATAAATATATAAATATATATAAATAAATAAATATAAATATATATAGAAATAAATAAATATATAGTAATAAATAAATATAAATATATATAAATATATATATAAATAAATAAATAAATATATATATATATATATATATATATAAATAAATATAGATATATATATACACATACAAACAAACCCACGCAAATATAGATGTGTGTGTGTGTGTGTGTGTGCGTGCGTATAAGTAATTGATCACAAGTTTCCAATAATAATTCCATTTCCTAATATCATCTTCAGGGTATTGCTCGTCTTTATGTCATTCTAGAGAATCTGAGAATATAAGAATCCCATATATATTCTTCACTGTCATCTCTTAGGTGATTTGACATTCTATTCAAAATGTTACGAATGAGTCCATGTGTGTATGTGCATATGGATATGTGTGTGTGTGTGAGCATGTTCATGTGTGTATATGTAAATATACATATATGTGTGTGTGTGTATATATATATATATATGTGTGTGTGTATATGTGTATATATATATGTGTATATGTATGTGTATATATATATGTGTGTATATGTATGTGTTTGTGTGTATATATACATGCCTATATGTTTATGTTTATGCCATTCTGTGTGTATATGTGTTTAACTGACAGAAACACAAGTGTTATCCTTTGCCTTTTCCAAAGTGATATTCTCATATTTTCATAATTGCTTCTCTTGGAGTTAACAGAAGATATATTCTGTGACCACTTCACATTTATTTTACTTGTTCTTAGACTTTTGTGGTACTGAAGACTGGGTCTTTGGAATCACTTGTGCTATAACAACTTTTATTCTTCTGTTGCTTCTGTTACCTTTCCTTAACTACAGTTAGGTTCCAGAGGTTAAAAGCAAATTTTTTTTTCAGCTGAAATATGAAAGCAGTGAAAGTGTTTCAACCATCACAAACAGCTTGTGTGTGTATGTATATATATACATATATATATTGCTTAGGGATT
>NC_069002.1:23150545-23151160 GCF_001194135.2 Octopus bimaculoides
TATATATATATATATATATATATATATATATATATATTGCTTAGGGATTGTGAGACTAATAACCTGGGGTAGGACTCAATATACATATGCTTCGAAACAAAGTGTTAGTCAAGTGTAGAGTGGTAATAAGAAAATGAGATAATGAACCAATAGATGATTATCTTATGAACTTCATTAGCTTACAGCTGTTTCTTCTACAAAATGCAGTAGACTCATAGAATATACACACACATAGAAAACATGTCTGTATATTCTGTGTATTCCAAAAAGCATCCTAAAGGAATCCTTATTGTCCTGACAGACTGTAACAGACTGTCAGATACCAGCCATGATAAATACCACAAGGTATTGAAAATACGTATTCGCCTTTATATATTTAATCCTTTATATTGAACACTCAATATTTCATATATTCAATAAGACATTCAATACTTCATTTCATTGTACCATCCATTTTTATATTATATATTATATATTCCATATTCTATATCCCACATTAATTTTACAAGAATATAAATAAAACATAAAAAACAGACAGAGTTGGAACTCTTTTAAATAAAATAATATATTCCTCTATACACGATCATACAAAACCCTTTTTTTGTATTTATTTTT
>NC_069002.1:23151397-23153420 GCF_001194135.2 Octopus bimaculoides
GTATATATATATATATATATATATATATATATATACATGTATATAGATTGTATTTTAGTTGGTTTGCAAGATTCTTGATGTGAATTTGTGTGTTGAAAGAAATACTGTTGAACCTTGAGAAGGCACGATGCACATAATAATAAACATACGCACTGGTTCAGGCCTTTCTTGTTATTGTTAGTTAATGTTTTAGTTACTCCACTCGAAAGTCCATCGATCAGCCGTTTTTTACCAGTTTTTCAAACTCATATGTTAAACACTTTGGTCAAACAGTTAATCGATAGTTCAAATGTTCAGTATTGTTTTTGCTGTCGTTTGTTTTTTTTGTCAAATAATTATTTCATTGCATTGTTGCAATCTCTTCAGTGACACATCTTTCTGCTTCCATTTCTTTTGAACATATGTTCCAGTATTGGAATTCATCCGAGTTCTGTCCGAGATGAGTATGTGAGTGTGTGTATGTCTGCATGTGTGTGTGTTTGTGTATGCATTTGTATACGTGCGTGCGTGTTTTTTTAAATACTGATTATGTTATCTTTCATATACATAAGATAACAGTTTTAAGAGAGAGACAAACAGAGACAAAGAAATTTAGGGAGAGTTGATGATGTTTTATCAAAAGTGGTAGTGCTGATGGTGGCAGTGGGAGTAATTATACAGAGAGAGAAAGGGTGGGTATGTGAGAGAAAGAGGAAGATGGTGTACAACTTTGTTTAACCATGTCTCTTTGACAGAAATTCCTGTGGCCAACATACTGAACTCTATCATTTTTGTTTTATTTTTTGCTCTCTTTAATACATATATACATACATACACACACACTCACACATCCACACACATCTAATATAATAAATGTGAAAGCTAATTTCTGTGCGTCAGCGTGTCACACTTTGTCCCCCTCTCTCACTGTTCAATGACTGCTACTATTGCTCATGTTGGTGTAAGAGTAATGGTAGGCATAGAGATGGTGAAAGTGGTGGCGAAGACAGACTGAGAGAGAGAAAAAGAGAAAGAAAGAAAAAGAGAGGGACAGAAAGAGAGACAAAGAAATTTAGGGAGAGCTGATGATGTTTTATTAGAAGTAGTAGTGTTGGTGGTTGCAGCAGGAGTAATAATAAAAGAGAGAGAAAGAGTGGGTATGTGAGAGAAAGAGGGACTGAACACTGAACCAACATACTGAACATTGAATTCTTTTGCACACACATTTAGCCTTTTTGTGATAGTGATGGGTGATAGTAATAATATGAGCTGTAGTTGTGATAGAGGTGGAGGCGGTGGTGATAATTGTGGTGGTAGCCAAGGCAATCAGGGATTACAGTGAGAGTAAGTGATGTGAAAGACAGTGGTGATGGTGGTGAAGGGGAAGGCGTCAAAGTCAAAGGTATTGATGGTGGTGGTGACGTCAGAAGTCTGAATCGTGTCTGTATGGCAAATGTGGTGGCAACGGTGGTGGTACTGTTGTTTGTGATGCTGCTTTGTAGTAAGTTCCAAGTCGACAAATTATATCGTTGTTTCGATGAAAATTGTTCATTGCTTGAAAAATATTGGTCAAGTGTATTAAAATTTAATATGTACTCAATTCACAAAGTGTCATTGTTGGACCCAAGGCCCAATGGAGGGCCCTCAACAGGAGCTAGCTTAAAAGCTGCTCAACAGGGCAGCTTTTAAGCTAGAATATGTATATGTGTGTATACATACATATATCATCATCGTTTAACGTCCGCTTTCCATGCTAGCATGAGTTGGACCATTTGACTGAGGACTGGTGAAACCAGATGGCTACACCAGGCTCCAATCTGATTAGGCAGAGTTTCTACAGCTGGATGCCCTTCCTAACGCCAACCACTCAGAGAGTGTAGTGGGTGCTTTTATGTGCCACCGGCACGAAGGTCAGTCAGGCGGTACTGGCGACGGCCACGCTCAAAATGGTGTATTTTATGTGCCACCCGCACAAGAGCCAGTCCAGGGGCACTGGCAACGATCTCGCTCGAAAATCCTTACACATGTCACGGGCATAAGTACC
>NC_069002.1:23153788-23157243 GCF_001194135.2 Octopus bimaculoides
GGCACATAAAAGACACCATTTCGAGCGTGGCCGTTTTCGTGCGGGTGACACGTAAAAGCACCCACTACACTCTCTGAGTGGTTGGCGTTAGGAAGGGCATCCAGCTGTAGAAACTCTGCCAAATCGGACTGGAGCCTGGTGTTGCCATCCGGTTTCACCAGTCCTCAGTCAAATCGTCCAACCCATGCTAGCATGGAAAGCGGACGTTAAACGATGATGATGATGATGATGATACATGTATACATATACTTTATATATACATGTATACATATATTTATATATGTGTATGTGTAGATATATATATACATATATATATATGTATGTATGTGTACATATATATATACACATATGTATGTGTATATATATAGACGAAGATAGGTGTATAAACAACATGCATGTGTATTAGTCTGAAGCTCGGGAAGGTGAGAAAATCTGTTACGTTTCATGCCTACCCTCTTTAACAGAAAGCAACACAAAGAAATAAACAGAGAATATTGCTGCCCGTTGTGGTCTCCCTACACGAAACAAAGCATCTCAAGGATTGAATCACCCCAGAGGGCACTCACCAAACGAATTGAAGGCATGACAGATCTTGATTACTGGGACCGCCTTAAAGCCTTGAAGCTCTACTCTCTCCAGCACCGCTGCGAGCGGTACATCATTTGTACGATGTGGAAAATATACCGCCAGCATTGCCCAAACGACCTGAACATTAGTTTCAAGGCTCATCCAAGGCTGAGACTACAGGCCATACGTCCCCTGCCCAATTCAGGATCACAACATATAGGTACACTGCGGCATAATTTCTTTTCCTCAACAGGCTCTGCCCTGTTTAACATTGTCCCGAAACAGATAAAAGAGGAAAAGGATCCTATCAGCTTTAAACAGAGCCTAGACAGATTTCTTCAAGGAATACCAGACAAGCCACCCATACCTGGATACAACTCACTCAATAAAAACTCACTACTTGAATGGACCATGAACAAAACTTGACTGTAAAAAGATTTAGATAATCCTATCAGGTGGTGCTATTAAGTTAGACATGGCCTGGACCAATCTTTGGTCGAAACATATCTAAGTTTTATCTAAGTTTTTAAGAGAGAGAATAAAATAACTTGTGGAGTTAGTAATCAATCATGGCGACTGGTTGGAGAAAGGTAGTTGGACAGGAGAGCTAGGAAGGGGAGATAATAAAGTACTGGTGATCCCAAAATGAAGATGTGTGTGCATGTGTGTATGTGAGTGTGTAAGTGTATGTGTGTGGATAGGGGCTGGTGACTTTGACATCTGGATGTGTGTGTGTATGTGTGTCTGTAATGTATGAGTGTGAGGATGATGGTGTGGGTGTTGGGAAGTGGTCAGTGCTAGTGTGTGGTGTGAGGTGGTGTGATGTGGTTTGGTGGTGTGGTGTGGTAGTGTGGGAGTGTGGCGATGTGAGGGAGGGTGTGGGTTTGAGGGGGAAGGATGTGGGGTGGGGTAGTGAGGGCTTAGGTAGGGTTGGACAGAGGGGGTATCAATGAAGGGAGTAGGTGGGTAGGAGTGAAGAGAGGAAGTAGGTGTCAGATGAGGATGGGAGTGGAGCCCGTGTAGAGTAAAGGAGGCTGTTTGGATGTCTCTGTGCAAAGACAGTCTGAACACAGATAGGTGTTGTAATGAATGACCAGCAGAGTGGTCATTGCCGAGTGTAATATCTTGGAGATGCTCTGCAAACAGGTCAGCTTAGTGGCATCCTGTTTGACTGATGTACAGAGATGGGCAGAAAGAGCAAGAAATGCAGTAAATGACATTGCTAGAAGTGCAGGTAAAGGAGTCAGTGATATGATAGGAATGATGATGGGTGCCTGTGAGGATGGTGGTGTTGGAGAGGTAGGGGCAAGTGTGGCAGCATGGGCGGGGGCAGGAATGAGCCAGTGGAACTATACACACACACACACACACACACACACACACACATATATATATATATGCAGGTTCCTCCTGTAGTCTCCTCTGGTATTGCAGATAAAAAACTGTCTAGACATTTTTTGATGACTTCTATGTTCACACTTCACATAACCCTAATTTTCTATGGTAGAGCATTAAAATGTTGTGGTCCCTTGAATCCCAAGCTATTACAATATTAGGTTTGTATACTTGATGGAGAAGATGGGACTTTTACTACTGTGCAGTGCTGTCCAATTTAGGGGTTGTTGTAGCTTTCAATTCCAAAATTTGGAGCTAGACCCTCCATTATTTTCCGTATGTATAGCACTGCATATCTCATGTTTCCTCTCCATGGAATAGAGTCCCAGTTCCTTTAACCTCTATCATCTTTGTGTAGTGGTGATGGATTGCCTCTAGTTCTGCAATTAGTTTTACGCTCTGTGGTGACCACAGTTCGGAGCAGTAGTCTGGATGACTGAGGACAAAGGTTCTCCAAAGCTGTAGCATTGTGTCTCTGTTCCTGGTCCTGAAGGACCTCAGGATCCAACCCACCACCCGCCTGCATAATGTTGTCATCTGAGCAATGTGCACATGGAAAGTTGTGTTGTTGCTCATGTGGATTTCCAGTTTGTGCACCAACTCTAACTTTGGAATTACATTGTCTGCTGGTCCTGTGCACTTCAGTTGTAGTTTGTTTGTGGGCTGATAGCAGGGTGCTTGAAAGTTTGCGGCATTAAACTGCATATTATTCTCATCAGCCCACTTATATATTGTGTTGAGGTCATTCTGTAGTCTTAGGATGTTAGTAGGATCCTTGACCACCTGCAATACTCTTGTATTGTCAGCGTAGCTGGTGAGTGTGGCTGACCCTATAACTGAGGGCATGTCCGATAGGAAAACCACCAACAGTAGTGGTCCCAGCACTGTTCCTTGGGGGACTCCACTGAGGATTGATGTCACTTCAGAGAGAGCACCATTTACTATGACAGCCTGACTTCTACCCTTCATGAAATCATGCTGTCACTCTCTCTGTCTACCAGTGATACTGAGATCACACAATTTGTGATATAACATTCCATGATGGACTTTGTCAAAGGCCTTGTCAAAGCTGAGATGTATCACATCCACATTGAGCTGTTGTTTTAGTACCCAGTTGAAGTGCTGTAGTAGCTGTGCTAGGCAGTTCCGACCAGGGCAGAAGTCATGTTGCATGTCTGTAAGCAAGTCATTTTCTTCCAGGAATGTGGTCAGTCTTTTTCTGTATGTATATATATGTGTGTGTGTGTGTGTATGTGTATATATGTGTGTGTATATATATATATATATGTATATGTATGTGATATGCAATCTATGTGGGTGTCTCTTCAGAACATTGTCTGGTTTAAAAAGCCACATCAGACGCCATGATGGTTCTAAGGTATAGGTACAGGAGGTGGTCAAACTCTGCATAAGGAATAGACAACCACCGTATATGTATATATATATATATATATATAAAATGTATATGTATGTGTGTATATATATATATATAT
>NC_069002.1:23158050-23160229 GCF_001194135.2 Octopus bimaculoides
GTCATCACAAACTACTGCGATGGCGATGACGACTGTCATCACTGCCATCACCGCCTTCTTTCCATCTATCACCACTAATTTCCTGCCTGCGCTGGATATCCTCTCATCATTAACCATGGCTGTTATCATCATTGTCATTGTTGTCAACAGTATCATCATCATCATCGTCGTAATCACTACTTCCGTCACCGCCACCACCACCGCCACCATCATCTTATCACTGTCACCACCGTCACCACTATCATCATCATTACCATCACTGTCTCCATCTCCATCCCACCACCATCACCACAACATCAATCACCACCACCACCATTATCATCATCATCATTGCTGCCGCCACCACCACCACCACCATTATTATTGTCACCATCATTGTCACCAATCACTACCACTACCACCATCAACACCTCCACGACGACGACGACGACGACAACCACCACCACCACCACTACCATTATCATCATCACCACCATCTACATAACCCTCTCACTGTCCGTTTTGCTTTATTGATCATACTTTTCCTCTTTCCACATCTCTATTGCTCCTTTCTTTCTTTCTTTCTTTCTTTCTTTCTTTTCTTTCTTTCTTTCTTTCTTTCTGTCTTTCTGTATTTCTTCTCTCTCTTCTTTTTCTTCATCTCCACCACCACCACCACCATAAACATCCTCGTTAACAACAAAACAACATGCAAAACAACAGTGACAGATATTGGATTTGGTGGTTTTTCTCTCTGGGAATTCTTTAGAAATGGTATTGTTTAAGATAATGGCATTTAAGGAGGATAATGGTTCCATCCATTGAGACGTGCACAGGAATGTGAGGAGGGGCGATGGTGATGATGGTGGGGTGTTGCACTGGTGGTGGGGAGGAATGAAGATGCTTGTTGATTCAGTTCAGCTCACCACCAACCAACTGGCTAAGACTTAATCTATTAAGCAATACACACACACACACACACAAACAAAACACACACACACATACACACACTACACACACACACACACACACACACACACATCATGTGCAGGCTTGGCTGTGTGGTAAGAAGCTTGCTTTCCAACCATATGGTTCCGGGTTCAGTCCCACTGCATAGCACCTTTGGCGAGTATCTTCTATTATAGCCTCAGGCCAACCAAAGCCTTGTGAGTGGATTTGGTAGACAGAAACTGTTAGAAGACCATTGGTGATGTGCTGTGCTAGAGAAGACCTGTCAAGCCAAGTGGAATCACTGAATGAATAGCTGTGTGGTAGGAAGGAAACTTCTTACCACAGCCACTCCTGTACCTAATCCACATGTATGGTAAAAAGCACCTGTGCTGGTGCCACATGAAAATCACACTATGCATTCTGTTAAGTGGTTGGCATTCGGAAGGGCATCCTGCTCTGGAAACCTTGCCAGGATGGAAAAACAGACATTGAATGATGATGTTCATGACACTATATGCCCACAAAATATAGCTTAATGGTTAAGAGCGTGGGCTACTAACCCCAAGATTGCGAGTTCATTTCGAGGCAGTGCCTTGAATAAATAATAATAATAATAATAATAATAATAATAATAACATCAGCAAAAAAATACCTTAGGAATGAGAACCCAGGGTTGGGTTCAAATTTCTACTAGGACACCTGATGAAGGCTGGAGAGTAAATCAGTCAAAACGTTGTGGTGACAAACAAACAAGATGAGGACACATATACGTCCAATGTAAATAATGTAAATAATGTATTGAATGATATATGGATGTGGGTATATATATATTTTAATGGGGAAGGCCGGTTTATGCCATTACCCTGAGTTTCCCATCCATGAAGGGTTTAGCTTTATGGCATATCGTCAGACCCCAAAACCTGTTGGCCTAACACGTCTTCAAAATATTTGAAGAGGTCTTAGATCAACAGGTTTTGGGGTCTGACGACATGCCATAAAGCCAAACCCTTTGAAGAGGTCTTAGGCCAACAGGTTTTGGGGTCTGACGATATGCCATAAAGCTTAACCTTTTGAAGGGGTCTTAAGCCAACAGGTTTTGAGGTCTGATGATATGCCATAGAGCTAAAGACTTTATGGACGGGAAACCCAAGGTATTCCCATAAACCAGCCTTTCCCATTAAAATATGCACTGCTCTACATCTTAGAAGGTGTTTCTTCTCCAGAAGGAGTTTTCTACAAATGATGTATA
>NC_069002.1:23160239-23161447 GCF_001194135.2 Octopus bimaculoides
TATATATATATATATATATTCTTTCTTTTCTTTATCATTTTACTTGTTTCAGTCATTTGACTGTGGCCATGCTGGAGCACCGCCTATAGTCGATCAAATCTACTTATTCTATTGGTCTCTTTTTGCCGAACCACTTAGTTACGGGGACGTAAACACATCAGCATCAGTTATCAAGTGATGGTAGGGGACAAATACACGCAGACATATGCACATACATACATACATACATACATACATATATATATATGTATATATGACAGGCTTCTTTCAGTTTCCGTCTACCAAATCCACTCACAAGGCTTTGGTCAGCCTGAGGCTATAGTAGAAGACACTTACCCAAGGTACCACACAGTGGGACTGAACCCAGAACCATGTGGTTGGTAAGCAAGTCACTTACCACACAGCCACATTTAAGGTATATTCTGTTAGGAACATAGCAGAGTACTGTATAGAACTTGTTCCCTCTTAGAATTACTGAATAGCTGATAGTATAGTGATATACTTCCAAGTGTAGAATTTGGCATTGAATAAATTAGAATCAACAAGAATAAATTTTAGTTGGACAGTTATTTTTTAATCACGACAAATGTTTCCACACAACTTAGTTCTTCATATATACAGTTATTTCATTATGCAACCATTTACCTGTATAATAGGATCCATTTGTATTTCCTCAGGTGATATTCAATTGCTGTCTCCATTCGTAAGAAACCTCCCACGTCAATGCTAGTACATCTTCCTGCCTTGTTTGAATTTAGTAAACGCTGGTTGTTTCATTCCGCTTGCTATTAACATGCTTCTGTGTGCCTGCTATGAGTGGTATTGGATGTTTATTTTGGTACTATCTGATTTTTTATCTGTTCCCAATGTTAGGCTGCACATGTGAAATTTTATTATCCGAAATATTCATTTTTGGTTGGAATGGGGATGTCCTTTAGCAAGAAGTCTAGATTTAGTTTTTCCATCCTTTGACCGTTCATAGTACTCTGGTTCAAAAGAAGCAACTTCGACTGAGAAAATACAATTGGATCCCATTATACAGGTAAACGATTGCATAATCAAATACCTGTACAAAATGAAGAACTATGTTGTATGGAAACATTTGTCATGATTAAAAAATAACTGTCCAACCAAATTCCTTCCTGTTGACTCTAACTTATTCAATTATATATATATATATATATATATATATATATATATATATATAT
>NC_069002.1:23161467-23167421 GCF_001194135.2 Octopus bimaculoides
TACGTGTATATATATATATATATATATATGTGAGTATAAATAAATACAAAAAAGGGTTTTGTATGATCGTGTATAGAGGAATATATTATTTTATTTAAAAGAGTTCCAACTCTGTTTTTTATGTTTTTTTTATTTATATTCTTGTAAAATTAATGTGGGCTATAGAATATAGAATATATAATATATAAGATGGATGGTACAATGAAATGAAGTATTGAATGTCTTATTGAATATATGGAATATGTCTTATTGAATATATGAAATATTGAGTGTTCAATATAAAGGATTAAATATATAAATATATATATATATATATATATATATATATATATATATATATATATATATATATATATATATAGATCTGTGTGCATGCATTAATATCTATCTATATATATATATTATTATTATTGATATTGTTATTATTAAGGTGACAAACATTTTATCTGTCTTTGCATTCTGTGTTCAAATTCTGCCAAGGTCAACTTTGCCTGTCATCATTTCAGTATTGATAGAATTGCATTGACCCCAATTGAGCATTGGGGTTGATGGAATTGACTTAGCTCTTCCTCCGAATCTGCAGGCCAGTGCCAAAATTTGAAACTATTATTATTATCATTTTTATGTTTGACTTTTGCTTTACATTTGTACAAGTTGGCTCCAAATCTTACCCAGAGACCTCAAGAGACAATGAGTTAGAAGTTCATGTTGGTGATATGCCTAGGGTGCCATATATTTGGTTTGGTACATAGTATTGTTCTAGAGAATGTTTAAGAAACCATAAAAAATTATGTTTGTTTTAAAATTTGAGATTACATAGACAGTATTTTATATAGGATATGGGCAGTTCCCATGAGCACTATCTTTTGAATTTCAGCCCGTTTTGCTATCATTCCCAAGGCACCTATGACAACAGGTATTGTTTTAGTCTTCAGGTTCCACATTTTGCTAATATCTATTTCAAGATCTTTATTCTTGCTCAGTTTTTGGAGGGTCTTGACATATACATTTATATCGATTGGGACAGTCACATCAATGAGGAGGCATGATTTTTGTCAGGAGTCTTTCAATATCATGTCTGGCCTATTTGCATCTATCTTTCTGTCAGTTTGAATGGTGAAGTTCCTCTGCAGCTCTATCATGCCTGTTGAGATACTCTGTAGGTGCAAGAAGACTGCACATGGAGACAACATGATCAATGGTTTCATTTTGTTGTTGACATATACGACATATTGGGAAGCTGCTGTTCTTTAATATGCTGGCCTGGTAGTTCCTTGTAGGCAGGCATTGATCTTGGACTGCTATGGTAAACCCTTCTGTTTCAGATTTTAAGCCAGAAGCCATTAAGCATTGATAGGTAAAGGCTTTGCCAACATCAGCATTATTCGCTCTCTTTAGGTATTTGTCATTGAGAGGTTTTTCTTGCCATTTATCAGTCAGAATATCTAAGGCAGCAGTTTTAGTACAGGTTTTCATACGCTTAGCTTTTTCTGTGCTTGTTTCTAGTATGTCTTATTCTGGAATTTGTTGTCTTCGGAATTCATTTAGATATTCCTTTGCTTTTGTTACTGAGTAAGATGCTTTCTTGTTTTCATGTTTTGAGACAAGTTTTAACATCCAGTCCTCAGAGTTTTTCTGATAGGTGTTGAGGCCAATTGTGGCAATCTTCATTGTTAATTCCAGTTGTAAAAATCCACGGCCTCCCTCTTTTCTTGGCAGATAAAGTCATTCTATATCTGCCTTAGGGTGGTACATTCTGTGCATTGTCAACAGTTTTTGTATTTTTCTGTCAAGATTACATGTTTCAGTAATTGACCAGTTAATGATATTGAAACTGTAAGTCACGACTGGTATGGCTAAAGTATTGATTGCTTCGATCCTGTTTCTTGCATTCAGCTCTGTCTTGAGTATTGCTCTCACCCTGTGATAACATTCTCTTCTGATCCTTTCCCTCATCACTGAATGCCTGACTCCGTCCCCTTCAAGTACCCCCAGGTATTTGTAGCGCTTTGCTGGTTCTAACTCTTTTATGACATTCTGCTGGTCAAGGTTAACGTTAGAAGTTTCTGTCATTTTTGCCTTTGATAAAGGTATCTTTTGCACATTTATCGCGGTCAGATTGCATCCTGATGTCATCACTGAATTGTTTAACAATCGCTAGTAGCCCTTGACTTGTTGGTCATTTTTTGCAAAGAGCTTTAAATCATCCGTGTAAATGAGATGATTTATATTTTTATCAAACATTTTATTACCGTTTTGTGTATAACTGTATTGTGCATCATTGAGTAAATTTGAGAGAGGTATCAAGGCTAGACAAAAGAGGAGTGGTAATAATGAGTCACCCTGGAAAATGCCACATGAAATTTTTACCTCTCCAGCATTTCGATATTCATTGTCACTGTTCAAAGTCAGTGTGGTTGTCCATGATCTCATACAGACAAAAAGTTTTGCAGAGTAGGCGCTATTTTATACATTTCCAGACATTTCTTAATCCAACTATGTGGTAGACTATCAAAAGCTTTTTTTATAGTCTATCCAGCTTATTGACAAGCTTTTGTGTCGTTTGTAACAATCCTTTAAGATCATCTTATTAATGAGTAGCTGATCTTTACAACCATAGGATCCACATTTACATCCTTTTTGCTCACTAGGGAATATGCTGCTTTCTATTAAAAAACTATAGGTGTACGCGGTTACGACAGATGTTAGCGTCTTATACATTGTTGTTAAGCAGGTTATGGGTCTATAATTTTTTGGTTCGTTTGTTTCCTCATTTTTTGGAAGTAGGAATGTTAAAGCATTAATTAACCAAGAGGGCATCATACTAGGATGTTGCAAATCATTGTCGTAAAGTTTTCTTGGCTCTCTGGGAAGGCATTGAACCAGAAGTTAGGAATTTTATCCTTTCCTGGAGACTTCCATTTGCTTGACCTCCTGAGAGCAGATGTTTTACCTTGACCCCCTCCCACTTTTGCTCCTCTAAGGAGTCTAAGTCTATAGATATTCTATCAATCCAAGGGGCCTTTTCATTGTGTTTTTTCTTCTGCCCAAATTTTATTCCAAAATTCCTGCACTTCTTTTGATGGGACAGACTTTATTGTAACTGGTGTTTTCCCTATCTTCCTGTAAAAATTTTTTGGGTTATTTTTGAACATGTTGTCCTTGAAGAATTCAATGTGCTTTTCATACCTTGCTATGTGAGCAGCTTTAGCACATACCGTTTGCTTGATGGTTTCTATGGTAGCAACAATGTCAAGTATGATTTTCATATCATATTTTTTCTTTAATTTTCAGGTTTTTGTAGGTTTGGTGGTCTTGTCAAACATAAGATTTTTCAAATATTCTATGTCAGACCTAAGTGGCTTAATTTGGTGTTGAATATGCTCTTGCTAAGAAGGCTTTTTGTGGGAATGTTGTCGTTTTCTAATCTTTTCACCACATAGAATCGTTGAGATTTTTGCAGATGCATAGTACAGGTGGTTGAGATCTGTAATATCAACATCATTAGCTGAAATTACATCCTTAAGTGTAAAGCGAATTTTACCAATTATTTTCAGGCTTTGGTTAGAATTGTGAATTTTTGAGAGAGTATCACGTTCATTCATACTGGTTTCTTTAATTTTCAGCCATTCAATCATGATTTGATTTTTTAGATCATGTAGTTCTGTTGGGTCAATTTCTGTGTGACTTCCTTCATCTATTTGATTTTCATCTGCCTTAGTGTTTATGGTTGGTTCAGAGAGTATTTCACTTTGCTTATTAGTTACATTAACTCTTTCAATTATTACTGTATTTTCATCAACCCTAATCTGGTCTATAATTATTTCCTCTGTAGTATCTTCTTTAGTTGCAGCTTCGTTCTTTTTATCCCTTACTGCTTGTTTAATTTGGTCAATCTTTACTTCAATTAGTAATTTTTTTTTCATAATGTTTCTTCTGATGTTGGCAAGTTTGTTACTGTCTATGTAGAGTCTTTTTTCAAGGTGTTTCTGTCTTCAATATAAGCACGTTTGTACAGTATTAGATTTATTTGTGGGGAAATATATGGCATGGTAGAAGGCTGTAAGAACTTCTTTATTATCTTCCCTAGACTATTTTTCATTCTTTTTCTTTTGGTTGTTTGATGACGAACATGGATAGCCATCTGTTGGAATATTCTGGTTGTGGGGTACTTTCAGCTCCTGTGTGTTGGGAAGATTTGAACCAGTAGCTGATTTCTTGCCTCGAATCTTGTTCAATGAGTACGTGGTCCTTTGTAATCTGGTCGATGACCATTCCAGTTTGTATTTTGCTTTGTTAACATCAAGGCATGACGAGCTTCGACGTTGAATTAGGGGACGGATCTGTCTGTTTAGGGTTAATTTTTTGGGACAACACCATCTCTGAGTTCTCTGCATGTAAACCTTGCACATAATGTAGCTTCTTAAGACTAACAGATCTGTATTCGTTTGTACTTTTTTTGTTGATAGATTTATCTCTGAGCATAGTTTTTTTTGTGGTGTTTTAAAACTTATGAATGGCTCACTCTGTCTGTGTTAGTTTGAAAAATGAAAATAAAAAAAATAAATAAATATTTAAAAAAAGAGAAATAAATTTTGATTTTTTTTGTTTTTGTTTCATTTGTGACACATGTTTTTATATGCGTGAATGTGTCCTGTAAATTTCACGTAATTGTGTAAACATTGAAATGTATGTGTAGTCCTATGGGTATCAAAATATATATATGATTGTGTAGACATTCGAGTGTATGTGTAGTTACTAAATTTATGTACCTACAGATTTGTTTCATTTCTATTTTATAATTTGTAAACTTTCCTGTGTGTTTCGCATATATTTCACTGAGACATCATGCATAGGAGAAACTGTGCTTTGACATTTTTTATTATTATTTTTGTTAAAAGACCGCTTCCATCAAGTCTTCCACAGGTTCCTTTAATTCTATCAATGTTATCAGATTAGATTTGTTTTTGAATGGGGAGCCCGGTGTAGCACATCCATGTTGTTATTCAGTGCGGGGCTCTTATTATTATTATTATTGAGTGAGAGAGCAGTGCATGCCATCAAAGTGACACCGGGGTAAAATATATGAAGCCCATTATACCCCTCATGACTACCTGTCTGATAAAGGTACACCAGGCACATGCATCACAACCATATGTGCGCGACATGGTGATCTCATACCAAGATAAACAGCACATGACCTCACAGGTGGGGCCCAGTTAGAATTTTTTTCAGGTCGAGTAGCCCATCCCGCTTAAAAGGTCCCTGAATAAGGTTTGTTTAAGGATGTTGAGCAAAACACCCATGTTTCTAAAGGTGAATTATTCAAACCCCAAAGAATTCCTCTCAACACATGGCCATGATGCTCCCCTACTACTTCTGCTCGTGATCAGAGATGCATGTATCGTCAGCCACCAAGGGGCATGCTCAACTGGTTAGGTCAAACAACTGAGAAGTAAATCTGTGGTATTAAGCAGAATATTTGCTGTAGCCCATCTTTCATGGAAACTGAATCCTCAGTTTTTTTTTCCTGTACATCTATAGACACATACAAGGAACCTTATATGTGCGTGCTTGTGAGTGTGTGCGTGTGTGCAGGTGCGTACGTATATAGATATATGTGTGCGTATATAGATATATGCATGCGTATATTGATATATGCTTGCATGCGGTAATATGCACAGTTTTAGACGCGTTTTGACCTTGTCACTACACAGTAATTTCCCTTTGTTTAACGGTCATTTTTAACAGGAATTTTCAATGGCCGGATAACTGAAGAGATGTTGGCGTGGGCTCCCACCCTGGCATCCGAAATTCGGTAGCCATTATCATGGCTACCGAATAAGTGACACATATTTTTACAGATAAATTCCTCTATTTGCATAATATCGAGGTCTCTTTCTTTTGTTGTCCTTCCTATCAATATATATGTATGTATATATATGTATATATAT
>NC_069002.1:23167960-23168782 GCF_001194135.2 Octopus bimaculoides
ATATATATATATATATATATATATATGCACATATATATACATATATATACATACATATATATACATATATACATGTATGTACCCCCACCATTACTTGACAACCAATGTTGGTGTCTTTACGGCTTGGCAAAAAGAGACTGATATAAGTACTGGCTTACAAAGAATAAGTACTGGGGTCGATTTGTTCAACTAAAGGTGGTGCTTCAGCATGGCCACAGTCAAATGACTGAAACAAGTAAAGGAATTAAGGTGGCAAGCTGGCAGAATCGCTAGCATGCTGTACAAAAATTGCTTAGTGGCATTTTGTCTGTCTTAACATTCTGAGTTCAAATCCTGCCAAGGTTGACTGCGCATTTCATTCTTTTGGTTTTGATGAAACAAGTAGCAGTCAAGCACTGGGGTCACTGTGATCAACTTACCCCCACCTCGCAAATTCTAGGCCTTGCGCCTTTAGTAGAAATGATTATTATTTTTATTATTATTATTATTATTATCATTATTATTATTCCTACCACTAGCAGCAGCAGCATCTGAGTATTAAATCCATGAATATCCTTCTCCTTTTCTTAATCCACCCTTATATGTCTTTCTTGTCAACTGCATGACCAGCCATCAAAACCATACGGCTGGCTCTGAGTATCTCTCTCACTCTCTAAGCAAATCAGCACACATCTTTCACACAGTCTTCCCCCAAGATATATTGTATGTATGTATCTAAGTACGCACACATACATTCATTCATTCATTCATGCATGCATGTTTATATATGTATAAAGATTTATATATATATATATATATATATATATATATATATATATATAT
>NC_069002.1:23170814-23171694 GCF_001194135.2 Octopus bimaculoides
TCCACAGGTTCCCACAACTGCTAGGGTGTGGCACTTTTTCACACAGCTATCCTCATCCATTCTCGCCACGTGACCATACCAGCACAATCGTCTCTCTTGCGCACCACAACTGATGCTTCTTAGGTTCAACTTTTCTCTCAAGGTACTTACACTCTGTCGAGTATGCACACTGACATTACACATCCATTGGAGCATACTGGCTTCATTCCTTCCGAGCCTACGCATGTCTTCAGCAGTCACGGCCCATGTTTCACTATCATGAAGCATGGCTGTTCGTACACATGCGTCATACAGTCTGCCTTTTACTCTGAGAGAGAGACCCTTTGTCACCAGCAGAGGTAAGAGCTCTTTGAACTTTGCCCAGGCTATTCTTATTCTAGCAGCTACACTTTCAGTGCACCCTCCCCCACTACTAACTTGGTCACCTAGATAGCGGATGCTATCAACCACTTCTAGTCTTTCTCCCTGGAATGTGGCAGAAATTGTTTTCTGCACATTTACAGTGTTTATAGCTCCTGAACATCTGCTACATACAAAAACTAACTTCCTAGTTAACCTTCCTTTGATATTGCTGCACCTCTTAATGTGTCCATAGCTTGCACTGGGTGCATCTTATAGAGTTTCTACCTACGCCTTTTCTACAGATCGAGCAGGGCCATCTACCTGAAGGTGTTTGTGATTTTTCTACCTTCCTACTTATTAGGACTTTGGTTTTAGCTAGGTTGATTCTAAGGCCCTTCGATTCTAGTCATTGCTTCCACACCTGAAACCTCTCTAGTTCTGATAGTGACTCAGAAATTAGTGCAAGGTCATCAGCATAGAGGAGCTCCCAGGGGTATCCTGTTTTGAATTCCTCTGTTATCGCCTGGAGGACTATGAT
>NC_069002.1:23171704-23173419 GCF_001194135.2 Octopus bimaculoides
TTGAATTCCTCTGTTATCGCCTGGAGGACTATGATAAATAGGAGGGGGCTGAGGACAGAACCTTGGTGGACCCCTACCTCTACCCGGAATTCTTCATTGTACTCATTGCCGGTCTTTGACTTTAGAGTTTGCTGAGGACATGCAAAGGCTTAAAGAACATGAAGCCAGTATGCTCCCCTGGATAGGTAATGGCAGTATGCTTATACAACAGAGTGTAAGTGATTTGAAAGGAAAACTGGGTATACGAAGAATCAGATGTAGTTTGCAACAGGGAAGATTGCACTGGTATGGTCATGTAAGGCATATGAATGAAGATAGTTGTGGTAAGAAGTGCTGATCTCTAATTATGGAGGGAATATGTGGAAAGGGGAGATGCTAGAGAGAGAGAGAGAGAGATAGAGAGAGAGAGAGAGAGAGAGAGAGAGAGAGAGACAGACAGATAGTATTGTTAAAACAGCTTTATTTGACCTTGTGTAACTTAAAGTTTTGTAAGTTCATCACAGGCCTATGCCTATCAATTTAAGTTGCATGGGGGCTAAATCAAGCAGTTTTAAATAATGACTCCTACTGAATGTGCTGAGGGCCTCTTTCTTTCATTTGTCCCCTTGCTTGTGTGTGCGTGTGTGTGTGTGTGTGTGTGTGTGACACTGTCATACAAGCAGCATCAGTTATTTCCAGTATTTCACAAAAACATGTCTGGCCATGGAGAAATACTACCCAACTGGAAACAGGTAAAGAGCTGATGACAGGGTGGGTATCTGACTGTAGAAAATCTACCTCAATAAATTTTATCCAACCCATGCAAGCATAGAAAAGTGGATGTTAAAACAATGATGATAATAGTGATGGTGCTGATTTGTTTTATAATTCAAATTTAATATTTCTTTCAATTTCCATCCAGCCATTCATTGGAATAATGTAGTTTTAGGCATTTGTATACATTCTTGAGCTTTTCATTGCAGGAGACTCTTCCTAATATAACTTACTTTAATATGATTTTTTTTTTCTTTATAAGTGTTTTGAAACAAGTACAATGATACGCCATGCTTACTCATGGACCGTATGCAATGTGCGCAGAGTATGAAAATATTAGGTTGCAGACTAATCATTTTTCTTTTAAACAAAGAAATAAAATAAAAGGAAAGAAAAAACAAGTCCCCTTTCTACGAACTGGTGAGAAGGGATCTTCAGACACTGGGCTTCACAAAGGGGATGACACTGGAATGAGACTTATGGTAGTTTGCTGTGCTTGAGAAGACACCTCAAGCTAATTAAAATCATACCTGTTCATGCATACAGGCATGTCCTATTCATCCCTCTCTCTCAGCTGAGAGATCCTCAGCACCTGTGCCAGTGGCACATGAAGGCACCTGTGCCATTGCCATGCAGAAGTGGTCATGTCAGTGCCATCTAAAAGTGTCCGTGCCATGTTTATAGCAACCAGTACTCTCTGTAAAGTGGTTGGCATTAGGAACGACATCCAACTATAGAAACCATGTCAAAATGGAGAATTGGATCCCAGGCAACTCTCCAATTGGCCACCTCCTGTCAAACCGTCCAACTCATACCAGCATGGAAAATGAACATCAAATGATGAGGATGATATTGTATATATACATAAGTATATATCTATGCATATATATAAACATAAGAAGCACTAAGTCCACTCTGTTGAGTGGTTGGTGTTAGGAAGGGTATCCAGCTGTAAAAATCCT
>NC_069002.1:23176072-23178786 GCF_001194135.2 Octopus bimaculoides
TATCGACCCCGAAAGGATGAAAGGCAAAGTCGACCTCGGCGGAATTTGAACTCAGAACGTAACGGCAGACGAAATACCGCTAAGCATTTCGCCCAGCGTGCTAACGTTTCTGCCAGCTCGCCGCCTTCTTTCAGTTTCTGCTTACCAAATCCACTCATAAGGCCTTGGTCAGCCCAGTGCTTTAGTAGAAGATACTTGGCCAAGGTGTCACGCAATGGGATTGATCCCAGAAGCATGTAATTGGGAAACAAGCTTCTCACCACTATATGCACTTATATTTCATCAATATCATTATCTTCCTGCTATTTTCTATGTTGGAATTGGTCAGCTGGAGAGTTCCAAAACATTTCTGTTCTTTGATGCTTTTATCATTCTGCTAGACAAGATGGAGGTCAGTGTGTCTTTGATTCATTCAATTTTGGTTTGGTTTCTATGGTTGGATTCCATTCTTACCACCAACTGTTTTACAGAACACACTGGCATCCTCTCTAATTGTGCAGAGTCCAGTCTAAGAGGAAATAGTTTTCTCTACTTCATCTTTTATCTTTTACTTGTTTCAGTCATTGGACTGTGACCAAGCTGGGGCATTGCCTCAAAGGGGTCAGTGGAACAAGTCAACCCCAGTACTTACTTTTTAAGCTTAGTACTGGTTCTGTTAGTCTCTCTTGCTGAACTGCTAGGTTATGGGGATGGGAAACAAACCAACACTGGTTGATAAGTGGTGGTGGGGACAAACACAAAGGCAAATATATATATATATATATATATATATATATATATTTATATATATACATACATGCGATGAGCTTCTTTCAGCTTCCATCTCTCAGATCCACTCAAGGCTTTAGTCGGCCCAAAGCTATACTAGAAGACACATGTCCAAGGTGCCAAGTAGAGAGATTGAACCTGAAACCATGTGTTTATTGACTATTGAATGCAGGCATAAAATGTAAGTGATGACCAAGTGTATTGATATGAAGCAGAGTGATTGGAGGAAGAGATGGGTTAGAAGAGTAATAGGGAGAGGAGAGAGAGAGAGTAATAGGCAGCTATATGTTGGTTGCTTGTAATGAAATGGAATAGGAAAAAACAGCATGGGTTGTATGATGGTGAAAGGGAATGATTGGTTAGACAGGATAATGAAAGGCAGGGAGAGGAAGTGGTAGAGGAGGGAGATATATGTGAGAGATGGAGAAACAAAGATTGCTGATGGTCAGAGAGAGGGGGAGTAATGGACAGCAATATAGGTGAATGATTTAAAAGGGATTAGGGGAATGTCAGGGAAGGGGACAGAGATGGAGGCAGAGTATGTGATGACTAACAGTGAAGAAGGATGAAAGTGGGAGACAACGAATGTAGACAGATTCATTGCTGTCTCACATTACGCAGGCATCATGATGGCCAAGAGGAAAAGTGATAAAGGGTGATGGAGAAAGAGAGTGTTATAAAGTGTGAATTAAAAGTAAACAAGTATGGCTGTGTGGTAAGGAGTTTGCTTCCTAACCACATGGCTATGGGTTCAGTCCTACTACATGACATCTTTGGCAAGTGTCTTCTACTATAGCCTTGAGAGTGGATTTGGTAAATAAAGTTTGAAGGAAGCCCATGATATATGTGTGTGTGTGTGTGTGTGTGCATGTGTCTGTGTATGCGTTTGTTTCCCCTCACTGCTTGACAACTGGTGTTGGTGTGTTTACATCCCTGTAACTTAGCAGTTCAGCAAAGCGACCAATAGAATAATTACCAGGCTTTACAAAATTAATTAAAAGTACTGGGTTCGATAAGTTTGACTAAAGTTCTTCAAGGCATTGCCCCAACATGGCCACAGTCGAATGAGTGCAAGAAGTAAAAAATAAAGAATAAATGCATATCAGTCTCCAGGTCCACAAGACTCAATGATGGAACAGAAAGAGAGGAATGAAGAATGCAAAAACTGAAGATTGAACCAAATGTGAACATGTACACACCCAAACCCCATCAACAACACTATTTTTGGCGCTGTTTTGTCATGTTTATATTGGTGGCCATGGGTGGGTTTCCCCTCAAACACCCTGTAACACCATGCATCACAGTTCTTTGCCATCTTGTTCCTGAGTTCCACCTACTCGGAAACTGTCATAACCACTTCGTAACCTAACTTCTTTGATCTCCTTCTTCTCTATGTTCTATCCCCCTTCAAGGGCTTAGCACTTCTTATTACACAAAAGAACAAGGATGTGTGTATATACATCCATATGTGTATATTTGTGTGTACGTGTGTGTATATATATATATATATATATATATATATATATATATATATATATATATATATATATATATATATATGCATACACACATATAGATGTACACATAAATGCATGCATACAAATATACAAGTATGTATACATATATATGTATATATATATGTGTATGTATGTATGTATGCATACATATATACTATCTATATATGAATGTATGCATTCATATATCTACTATATATATATATATATATATATATATATATATATGTACGCACACACACACATCTATATGTATATAAGTATCTAAGAAAAGCAATGTATATATATATATTTGTGTGTGTGTATGTATGCATGCATGTATGTAATGTGTGTGTGTGTATATATATATGTATAATCATGTTTTTTATATGTACGTATGTCTATCACTCGTGCACATAAATATTCATATATATATATATATATATATATATA
>NC_069002.1:23178796-23180425 GCF_001194135.2 Octopus bimaculoides
ATATATATATATATATATATATATATATATATGTATGTATGTATACTTATTGCCTTTATATCATCATCACCATCCTCATTGTCATCATCATCATCATCATCATCGTTGATGTATGTTAGCTAAATGCAAAATCTACAGAGCTGGGGAATGGCATCCATGCATTCTAACGAAGTAAGAGTGATAAGGACTACTTTTGCACAATATATTCTGTGCAATTGCTCCAAGCTCACGATTAGCAAGAATCTGTTGCACCGCCATTAAATCGATTGTGGTTTTTGTTAACAGTTTTCTTTCCCCTTATCATTGAAATGCTATTCAAATATTCATATGTATATGTTTGAGTATGTATTTATGATTGTATGTCTGTTTGTGTGTGTGTCTGTATGTAAGTATGTATATGTATGTATATAAGAATCTTGCAAAACAAATATATAAACGGAATTTATATATATATATATATATATATATTCCGTTTCTATGAATATATATTTATGTATATATATATTAACAATAGGTATATGTTTATATATATGCTTATACAAATACTTGCATATAAATGTATGTATACATACATATATATGCACATTATATATGTATGCTTATGTATGTGTGCATGTATATATGTGTGTGTAAGTATGTGTATGTGTGGTTTAGGTGGGGTTTTTTTTATCAATGTACGTGTGTATGTCAGTATACTTGTATATTTCTGGGTATAGACTTATAAATGTATGTCCATATGTATGTTTATATGTAACAGTATTCACATATTGTTGTATATTTATTATGCTTATGTATGTTTGTGTGTATAAGTGTTTTTGTGTGTGTATATATATATATATATATATATATATATATATATATATGTATGTATATATACACAAACACACATACAGATATATATATGTATAGATAGACACACACACACACATACATATAGTACACTTGTTTAATATTTTGTAATGTTTTATAATTGAATTGGATTTTTAAAATATATTCACTCTGAAGGTATCTACCTGCTTTTGTGTCTCTACCCCATTACTAGCCTGAATTCTGTACCTGCAATCATTTACATACACCTGTAATCACACACACCTATATCTAAATATATATGTATCACTGTGTGTGTGTGTGCATGCATACATATGCATATGCACATCCATGCATATTTTGAATGCCTTAAATTAATATTTTAATAATTAAACACCGATGCATTTCTAAGATTTTGACAAATAACCAATAACCAATAGCCACCACTTTCCTCACCCTCCTCCTCCTCCTCATCATCATCATCTCTACAATTGTTGCTGTCTTCACCCTCATTTGCATTGTGAAATTGAAATTCTTAACAATTCTTATTATTATTATTATTATTATTATTATTATTATTATTACATAATGCTAGTGATAATACAACTACTACTATTGTTACAACCATTATTATGATAATTAGAATAACGACTACAGCATCTTGTCAATTAGTGTATCTCTGTTTTCATTTCAACCTCTCTATCTTTCATGTGAGCGCGCGCACACACACACACACACACACACACACACACACACACGCATACATATACACACATACGCTTTCTCTCTCTCTCCCTTTCTCTCTCTCTCCCTTTCTCTCTC
>NC_069002.1:23180685-23186406 GCF_001194135.2 Octopus bimaculoides
TCTCTCCCTTTCTCTCTCTCTCTCCCTTTCTCTCTCTCTCCCTTTCTCTCTCTCTCCCTTTCTCTCTCTCTCCCTTTCTCTCTCTCTCTCTTTCTCTCACATACCCCTGCGCATATGCATATAAACCTGTACTCTCTCTCTATCTCATGCATACACACACACTCTTACATATGTGTGCTCCTAGTTATACCTACATACACATTTGCACAATCACACACAAACACACACACACACAGCTGCACATACATATACAAATGTGTACACTTTCTCTTTCTCTCTCTCACACACACACATACATACACACCATTATATACTCACACACCTTTGTACACACATGCACAAACATTTACTCTCTCTCACACACACATGCACACACATACATTTGTATACTCAATAGTAACATACACACACACACACACACACACACACTTACACTCGCACATATTTTCAGAAACACAAACACGTACTTTCTCTCCTTCTCACACACACACACACTTGCACATATATGTAGTCACACCATAATCACACATGCATACACACACACACACTCATGTCCCAAAATATCCTCGTGACCAAACAATGCATTCAGAATTTAAAAAATTTTGCTTTTAAAAACCAATTTTCAGGAAACAATTTAGAACGTATGTTTAGCAATGATTCCTCTTTATTCCACCCCCAAAAATTTTGTCTCAAAGATGGGTAAACATGGCCAACTCTGGCCAAACTGGAGCCACCTGAGTTTTGTGAGGGATAAGCTACTTTCTAACCTGGTTCATTTTGCAGATGCATTTCTGCGAGAACCATGTTAGATGTTTAAAGGATGTTTAAATTTGTTGGTGTTGTTGCTGTTATTGCTATTGCTGTTGTTGCTATACCTTGTTGAATAGACCTATGGTCAAAATGATTCTAACTATGGCCATCAAGTCTTTTCACACAGATGTAGCTTATTAAAAGCTGGCACTACCTAATGTGTCCTTCCTTTTTGTAAAGACATAACAGCATGATTTGAGAGAGATTCGGCTACTATTTCTTGCAGTTTCTGGGTCCATGTAGAGGCATCACTCAATTTTATTATTTCAGTTGTATTTATTTTTGTTTATATCATAGATTGTTTTTGTATTTTCGTAAGTTAATGTCTGCCTCTTTAACAAACCTCTATTCAATTAAGTAATCATTATACAGTCAATATAATTGATACCAGTTATATACTAGGGTCAACTCAATCAGTTACACACCCATCTCAATATCTGTGATCTTCTGCCAATGCCAAATGCAGAATTATTAAACTTGAGGAATTAATTTACAATGTTTGTGCTCTGAGTTCAGATTTGCTTTTCATCCTTTTAAGGTCAATAAGATTATGTAACTGGGGCTGATTTAATCTGATTAATCCCACAACCATGTCTGTACCTGTTTATATATCATCATCATCACCATCATCATAGTCATCATAGTCACCATCATCTTCATTGTTTTAACATCCACTTTTCCATGATTGCATGGGTTGAATGGGATTCATTGAGGCTAGAAATCTCCCTGCTGCTAATCCCCACGTGTTTGCAAGTAAGCTGGTATTATCCCCATGGCTGACCATCTTTTCTTGTGAGATTGGAAAGGATTGACAGTACTGTATGAAGGTGATGCTTGTTTACAACTATCATGTGACTTCAAGCCAAGGTGACACAAAAATAATTCCACACATACACATGCATACACACTCATCTGTGTATGTATGTATCTATATATATATATATATATATATATATATCATTATCATCATTATCATCATCATTATCGTTTAACATCTACCTTCCATGCCAGCATGGGTGCTGTGCCGCCTGACTGGCTCCCATGCCAGTGGCACGTAAAAAGTACCCACTACAGTCTTGGAGTGGGTAGCGTTAGGAAGGGCATCCAGCTGTAGAAACATTACCAGATGAGACTGGAGCTTGGTGCAGCTTCCTGGCTTGCCAGTCTTCAGTGAAACCATCCAGCCCATGCCAACATGAAAAGCGGATGTTAAATGATGATGATGATATATATATATATATATATATATATATATAAATTAGATATTGAGGGTAGAAATTGATATCAATCGATTAACATCAATTTAAACCAGTGGTCTAGCATATTTTTAAAAAATCCGAAGATTTAAAAATCATATTGCAATTAATAAGAGGAATGACCACCAAAGTGGATTCCTAATATGCTAAAGATAGATGTCAAATCATCGCCTTACCACGAAGAGTGTGTTTTTGCTGAGATTTTTCTCGAGAACACACTCTTTGTGGTAACGTGATTTGATGTCTATCTTTAGCATATTAGGCATCCACTTTAGTGGTCATTCCTCTTATTAATTATATGTATATATATATATATATGAGTGGTTGGCGTTAGGAAGGGCATCCAGCTGTAGAAATTTGCCAGATCAGATTGGAGCCTGGTGCAGCCTTCTTGCTTTGTCAGTCCTCAGTCAAACTGTCCAACCCATGTTAGCATGGAAAGTGGATGTTAAATGACAATGATGATGATGATGATGATGATGATATGAGTTTGTTTCTGTTTCTGCCTACCAAATTCCCTGACAAGGCTTTGGTTGGCCCACGGCTTTTGTAGAAGGCACTTCTCTAAGCTGCCAAGCAGTGAGACTGAAACGAAAACTATGTGTTTGGAAAGCTAATTCTTGACCACACAGCAACACTTGTACCAATTATATAAGCATTTGTTGAATACATTCCAATTGTGAATCAGTAACTTGGCACAAGGAAGTTGGGTTGCTGGGTGTGGCATGGAATAATTGATAAATTCTTCCTTTGATTGTTGGTCTTGAAGAATTATAGAATGAGGAAGACTGTGGAGGTTATGGATGTAGATTTATTTCGACCAAACCACCATGTTATGATAAACACCCGTCGTCACTCCTTTCCATCCACCTCCACCACTGTGCACCCCATTGCTTGCTTGCTTGCATAGCTCCGTGACAGACAGACAGACAGTGAAATAATAACTCAACTGCTTCATTGAAAGCCAGTGAATTGCATTCATTGCAAAACTGTTGTCTTTAATTATTTCTAAATTAATTGATTTAGAACTCAATTAACTGATTGCTAACTAATTTGTTTATGGTCAGTTGTTTTTGTTGACTATAAAATGTCTAAGAGTTTCTCTGTTGGCAACATGGGAAAGACATGTAAATCATCTTTCACTGTCTCATATCTCTACCTGCACCGCCACCACCACCACCACCACCACTACTACTACTACTACTACTACTACTACTACTTTCTTTATTTGCAACAACAGTAATAAATTGAGGCTATTAGACAGACAAAACACAAACAGTGGCTGGTGTAAATTCAGACAAAAATGCACAATAAGCAAAGAATTTGTCTTTTCTAGTGTTTTATGTATTTTTATTAGTCTTTGGTGTTCAAATTCATCCCACTGGCCATATTAAGTTATTTCCCTTTCAAATTGTAAAAGAAAATTTAATTATGCAAATTACTCTAGGCTATAAATGTTCTTAAGACTTCTGTAATCATTGTATATATATATATATATCTAAGTTCTTTGTTGACTGATCTAAAGATACAACACCTGCTGTGCTAATGATGCCTTTTGAGGTAGAAACATGTATTAACAGCAGTACCTTTACTGAAAGACAATCATACTATCTTTCACTTAATATTTTGCCAACTCCAAAGAGTTCTTGATTCTTGAGATTCTCCATTCAGCTTTGGTTTCAATTATTTTACCATTTCTGGAAACAAAAATAATTTGAACAGATCCCTCAAGTTTCTTGTATGGTATTTAATATATCTTCATTCCTTTTTGAAGTCCATATTCCCATCACTGGACACTTTGAATTATTTCTTCTCTTTGCATCTCTTGTCACTCATGATGCATCTAAACTTCTTGGTCCTGCACTGCCCTTTACGCTGTCCTTTCTTTTCAGAACATCGGCCCCCTGGAATCTTCGGCCTGCTCATGTCTTTCCTGCAGATGTTAGGGCCTGAAAAGAATATGAGCAATCCCCTGTCTTCCTGGACCAACCAGTAAAATATATCTGATTATAGCATAGAAGACTCAGATTAGTCACTCAGAGTCACACAAAGTCTGTTAACTTCATTTAAACATTTATTCTCTGTTATTTAATGACAAAATTTTCACTACTCAAAACTGTGACTTGGTCACTGACAATGTTGTGTTGCATGCAAGTTGTTGGTGAAGTTAACAATCTTTGTGTTTCTGAATGGTAATCACTTTAGTTTCAATACATGATCTCACATGAAAACACTTGCCATGCAAGTACATCTCTGTAATCTATCTATCTGTCTGTCTGTCTGTCTATATGTACACATATACATGTATATACTGACATATTTTGGTGGATGAATGTATGTATAAGCATGCATGTATACAAACTTGTTACCAGTTCAAATATGCAAGAGACGTATTTGATCTTGTAAGAAAACCATTCATTGTACTTTGTCAATTTGCAGTGCTCCTAACCAGACTGGTGGATGCAAGCATTTCAGAATGTTTATCTTCTCTTCAGCACCAGTAACTGGAAAGGTAGACTCTACAAACTAACAAGATAGACAGCTCTCTCTTGTAATGTTCTCATCATCGTACTGTGATCATTTGCACTAGTCGGCAACTCACCGTAAATAAAATAAAAATGAAAGTGCTTAGCCGGATTGCATAAAAATAAAAACTTGCTACCTGTCCAATATGCTTGGGGCATATTGGAAATCATTCATTGTATTTTGTTATGGATAAAATTTCTCACTGTAGACAGATAGGTGTAAACACATCAAATCTGTTTACTGACCATTTTACCAGAATGGTGGATGCATGCATTTTGGAGTGGTTATCTCCTCTTCAGTACCGGCTGTCTATGACAAGGACAAAATACAATGAATAGCTTTCTTACAGGTTCAAATATACCTCAAGCATATTTGAACTGGTATCAAGTTTGTATGTATAGATAGTGTTTGTGTTCCATATGTATGCTGTATGCTTCTGCTGTTGCTGTTGTTGTTGTTACAGAAGTCATTTTAGCACCCAAGTAGGTTGCACTTGTGTTTTGTAGGGGGTCGGTAAAAGATTGGGGAGGGATGAGGGATTTTTCTGCATCCAACATTTCCTGCTTAGAGTAATAAAAATGCAATCTTTGATTCATATCACTGACTTCATTGCTCTTTGCGATTCACAGCTTATTGGCTATAAATGAATAATGTTTAATGCTTAATATATGATGCTTAATGTATAACATTTAATTCTATTTCTGGCAAAAAAACAAAATCAGCTGCTGGTTTCATGTATATGTATACATACACATAAACACATAGACATATGTACATGTGCATAATTGGATACTCATATATACATGTATGTATATGTGCATATATATATTTATATGTATATATTATGTGTGTATATGTATGTATGTGTATATGCATGCATATATTTTACATGTATGTGCATATGCATATATGTGTGTGTGTGTATATATATATGAATGTGTGTGTGTGTGTACATTGTATAATGTATTTGTATATATCTTTTACTAACTAAATTAATGGGATGTAAACAACCCAACATCAGTTGTTGAGTGGACAAGCACAACGCACACACACATGTATATATATGCATATATACATATATATATGTGCATGTATATATGTATATAATATATATATATATATATATATA
>NC_069002.1:23187599-23187993 GCF_001194135.2 Octopus bimaculoides
TATATATATATATATATATATATATATATATATATATGTATATATATATATGCATATGTATATACGTATATATTATGTGTATATAATGTATATATGTATATATTACGTGTGTGTGCACTCGTAGATATATGTCTAAGGTGCTGCACAGGGGGACTGAACCTAAAGCCACATGGTAGCAAAGTATCTTAACCATGCAACCATCCTTGTGCCTATATATGTGATGTGTGTGTGTGTGTGTGTGAGTGTGAATGCAGGCATGTGTGTTTTATGCAAGTACAAAAGAGAATGTTTTTTTGTTTATATACAATGTTTTTGTGTATGTATGTAAATGTATGTTTGTGCTAGTTATATGTATATGTCTTGTGTGTGTGTGTGTGTGTGTGTGTGTGTGTGT
>NC_069002.1:23188176-23189455 GCF_001194135.2 Octopus bimaculoides
TATATATATGTAATGTCTGTATATAAGTATATAAACGTATATTTATGTGTACATAAATGTTTTTGTATATGTATATACACATTTAATATTTGTGTGTGTATATATATATATATATATGTGTGTGTGTGTGTGTGTGCATGTAATATGTATATTATATGTATATTAATGTGTTCTATGTGTATAAAGATTTATTTGTATCAATGCAGAAAATTTGAGAGAATTATTAATAAGACAAAGCATAAATCTGTTCCGTTATTGTGAAATTTTCATATTCTCAATATATCTAGTTTTACTTTATTATTGTATCATATTTCCTTTTATTCTTTCTTCAAAATGTGTGTCTTTTCTCCAGTCCATATCACCGATGATCCAAGGTTATGCGATCTTATCTTGAAACTTATTCATTCATAAAATTACAATTGCCGTTGTGGTTCTTTTGTGTCATTTCTAAAGTTTTTTTTTTGTTTTTGCTTTTTCTGTATACTGTCACATCAAAGTTGATTCAGCTTGTTTTTTTATTTTTGTTTGTTTTTTTTTTTGTGTTATATTCACAAACTGAAAAGGGAAGGCGGAATAACACAAGCAAGACATAAATAGAGGTGTGTTTACACTTACAATTGTTGAATATGTATATTTATGCATATAATTTATATATATATACATACATATGTGTCATAAGCATTGATACAGGCATGCACAAACACTTATATACTGTTTATAAGTAATGTAACGTGTGTGTGTGTGTATCTATATGTATATGTATGTATATGAATATATACATATTTATATGTAGTATTAAATCATTGTACAATTCATTTGAATCAAGGTATTCTAATATCCAGGACACCAGGGAAGGGTCAAGTTCAGCACGTACCTATATATGCCACATTCAAATACATCTGTACATACATCTGCATATATCTACATATCCAAACATTTACGTATATCTATGTACATGCATGCATATAAATATACATATACAACTGGTGATGGTTCATTTACATCCTATAATTCAGTGGTTCAGCAGAAGAAACTGATAGAATAAGTACCAGGCTTGAAAATAAGTATTAGGGTCAACTTGTTCAAATGAACATTTCAAATCTGTGTCCCAGCATGGCCACAGTTCGAAAACAGAAACAAGTAAAAAATAAAACATACATGTAACTTATATATATATATATATATATAATATCATATAATATATATATATATTTATTTATTTATTTATTTATTTATGCGTTTCAGCCAAGTGGCTGCGGTCATGCTGGAGCACCACCAT
>NC_069002.1:23189720-23190564 GCF_001194135.2 Octopus bimaculoides
CATTAAAGAGCTGAGGTCCTCTGAAACCGAGGCTGTTGCAGTACCTCGTTCTTATGTGAGATGCAGTGGATGGCACCCTTGGTACCATGCAGTGGCGACCTGTGCGGGCATGCTTGTAGTACTTGATGCCAAAGTTTGGCACCAGTCCTTCCAGTATTTTCCATATGTATATTATTACATATCTCTCCCGCCTGCGCTCCAGGGCGTAGAGACCTAGTGTCTTCAGTCGCTCCCTGTAGTTCATGTGTTGGACTGTGGTGATCTTTTTTGTATAGTGACGTTGAATTGCCTCGAGTTCTGCTGTCCGCTTGACACTTTGTGGTGACCACAACTGAGAGCAATAGTCTAGGCGGCTGAGAACAAATGTCTTCCATAGAGTCAACATGACTTTTTGATCCCTTGTACGGAATGTCCTCAGTATCCACCCTGCCAGGTGTCTGCACTTTGCTGTCAACTTGACAATAATATATATATTCGCCATGATAGATTGCTGACCACTACATTTATATGTTTTTTCTCCTTGTTTTTCTCCTTATTTCTTTCTGTTGAAGAGCGTAGCTCGAAACGTTAAAGACTTTCTCTATTCCTGAACATTAAACTAATACATCCTTTTGTTGTTTACACCACCTGTCCTCGTCTGTTGTTGTTTTTTTCGTAAATTCTCCCATATATATATATATACTAGCAGAGCCACCCGGCGTTGCCTGGGAATGAAATTGTTGCTTATTGGTACTTGGAAACTTTTACGAAAATTAAAATGGGGATTAAATGAAAAAAATTATTTACTTGAATATCCTCACAAGAGTAATTGAAATAAATGGCGATTGTAGAACCCCCTACGCAC
>NC_069002.1:23192785-23193768 GCF_001194135.2 Octopus bimaculoides
AAAGTGAAAAAAAAAACTATGGCTACCGGAAGTTGACATTGAGGAACATTTTTAAAGAAGTGAATCTTAAATATAAAGCAATATTATTTATTTTTAATTAGAGATAAAAAAAATCAAATGAAGAGCCTAACATTTATCCGAGGTCAAATTATTCATGCATCACAAGTATGGAAGTAAATGCTGAAGCCGTTTTCACGTGATAAGCGATTACACACACATCTCTATTTTATATATTAGAGATATATAATTTATAATAGGCATACTTATACTAATAATAACTAGTTGTTAGAACTCAATATACTCAGGTTTTAGAGTAAATCATTGAGTACAGAGTATAATATTGATTAAAATTGGCAAAAGAACAAGAGTTATGTAATTGACTTCATTAGCTTACAGCTGTTTCTGCTGAGCCCTTATGCAACATCCTCTAGCTTCTTTGGAACCACTATATACATACTCTGATTTTCTCGAAATTCTGTCTAAGTATATTTGGATCTACTTGTCATACATGAGGATTTACCTTCGATGTATGTCCTACTTACATTTACTGGTGTTTAATTATTGAATATTGTTAACCAAATTCTCTTAAAACTGAGTACTTTATTGGTGTCCACCTGGATTTTTTAATCCCTAATTTTTCCCTAATAATATCATCATCGTCGTCATTTAATGTCTGTTTTCCCATCTAGCATGGGTTGGATGGTTCGACTGGGGTCTGGGAAGCCAGGAGGCTGCACCAGGCTCCAGTCTGATCTGACAGTGTTTCTACAGCTGGATGCCCTTCCTAACGCCAACCACTCAGAGAGTGTAGTGGGTGCTTTTTTTACATGCTACCAGCACAGGGGCCAGAGGAAGCTGGCATCAACCATGATTGGATGGTTCTTTTTATGTGTCACCAGCATGGGAGCCAGTGAAGGCGGCGCTGGCATTGGCCACGTTCAGGTGGTGCTTTTTACGTGCCGCCAGCATGGGGATCATAACTA
>NC_069002.1:23194051-23194896 GCF_001194135.2 Octopus bimaculoides
ATATATATATATATATATATATATTTATATGTATGTATATATACATGTTTGTATACTTTTTAGCCAGATTCTTTTTCATCCTTATCATTAACCTCTTCTGCTTTTTCATCATCATCATCATCATCATCATCACCTCCATCACCATCAACATCACCATGGATATTGTCACCACAACTATCGTCACCATCATCATTATCACCATCATCACTGCTACCACCACCGCCGCCACCACCACCATCAAATTAATACCAAATTGGATATACCCCACTCTGAATGTCATTCTCTTCATTTCCATATCAGTTTTCCGTATTACATTTTCTTCGTTTTGTCCAGATATTCCGCCGAGTTGAGCTTCATTTTTCCTACATTTAATCCCTTCGCCAATGTCTTCTTTGCTTTGTTTTTCGTCCCATATTTTATATTTATAGATATCTTCATTGTTTTATTTATATGTTCGTTTATTTATTCATCTTCTTTTTTTTTTCTCGTCAGTTCTTTTATCTCATTGCCAATTCCATTCCATCATCAATCAATAGGAATTTGGATTCTTTATTGTCTATTGATATCTTTGCAGCCTTTTAGATGTCTGCGTAGAGTTGTGAGACATGGTAAAGCGAGAGAGAATGATTGCATTGATTAGTCTATGAACCTCGTAATAAGTGTTTCGGAGAACTGGGCACTGGCTGGGTTGTTATGGTGATGGTGATGGTGGTGGTGGCGGTGGCGGTGAACTGTTTAATGATGATTTGATGGCTTATAGCCTCATCGCAGCTGGTACTCTTAATTGGTAGCTTTATTTGTAGATATATAGGTGATGAGATGGATAGATAAAGAGATGGGTAGGT
>NC_069002.1:23194996-23195792 GCF_001194135.2 Octopus bimaculoides
ATCTCTCTCCCTGTATGTGTGTACATATATATATAGGTCCTTCATACAATTATATATATATAGAAATATATATATATATATTACACACACACACACACATATATCTTTGTATTTCTCTCTCCCTCTTGCTCTCTTTCCCCGTAGCTCTCTCTCTGTCAAAGACAGACTCTGCAGATTATGTATAATGAGTGTGATGACCATTGGTAATAAGATGTATTGCTTCTGAATACAACTCCCCCCACCCTTTCCTTTGTCCATTCTTGGTCACCAAATGATATGTGGAATAGAAAGTAATTGAGTATTCTACCCAGGGAAAATTTAATTTGTCAGAAGCTAAGGGATTAAATGCAAACATTTAAATATCTCTTTGAGACATTTGTTCATGAGTAGAGTCATTAGAGCATTGGCTACATTACCTCACAATATTTGACATGTTTGGTGGAAAAAGGAGATATTGAACGTTTTACACATTTTCCACGAAAGCTATTTTAAAGTTTTCCAAAGAATATTGATGTTTAGCTTTATATTTTTTGTGGTGTGCAAAAGAGACGATTGTGCTGGTATGGTCATGTGGTGAGAATGGATGAGGATAGCTGTGTGAAAAAGTGCCACACCCTAGCAGTTGAGGGTACCCGTGGAAGAGGTAGACCCAGGAAGGCCTGGGATGGGGTGGTGAAGCGCGACCTCCGAACATTAGGCCTCACCGAGGCAATGACTTGTGACCGAGACCTAGCATGGCTGTGTGATAAGAAGTTTGCTTCCCAGACCCATAGTTCTGGGTTCAGTCCCAATGTAT
>NC_069002.1:23195802-23197212 GCF_001194135.2 Octopus bimaculoides
TTAACAACAAACAAAATGAGGACAAATATCCGTCAAATGTAAATATTGTAGAAATTTTCTATTTTAAAAGATCGTACTTATGGGTTTATGGGTACCTCAAATATTCTATGTAAATTCCTCTCCGTGTAAATGCAGCCTTACTTACTCTGTATTTTCCTCCCTCAGACATCATTGTGTTCAAGTGCATGGCACCTCACTTACTTGCATCTTCAGATGCAAACCCTTGTTGTCCCTCAAATTCTTTGGTTGAGACTTGGGTGCAACTTATATAAATTAAAGCAAAACCAAACCATAATAATAATAATAATAATAATAATAATAATAATAATGATAATAATAATATTATCATCAAAAAGGGAACTGAAAATTATTTAGGAATGATCCCTGGCTTACCATCCATGCAGGAAATGCAAAAGATTGTCTCATCTGGTACCTCACACGTATTGAGAAGAGCATTGTTGCTGTGAATTTTCTTTCCTTTTTTTCCCCTTTATTTTATTTGTTTACTTTAAAAAAATTTTTCTCTCTGTATTTCTTTCCCTTTTTCTCTATCACATGAATTTATAAATGAACAACCTGGTGTGTTTATTTTAATGGCCTACCAATGTATACAGTGCATTTCTCTGCCCTAGGTGTCAGGAAGGCACTCATCAAGAAATGGAAACAGAATTGAAAGAAGATGTTAATGAAAATAATAGTAATAATAATTATAATAATGATAATAATTTCTTGTATTGGCCATGATGGCCTAACAAAAAAAAAAAGAAGAAAAACAAGTGTTAGTTGGAACATTAGGTTTGAGGGCAAAGAGTTCCAAGTCATTTGCAGTGCATAGTAACAAGAACTAGGAAATGGTTGTGATGTCTGGAGAAGATACCTTGTTAAATATATAAGAAGGGAGTAGTTAAGTTCTCATTACTGGGCACACAGTATAAATGCTAGGGCAGGCATAAGACATTGTGGGATCTCTGCGGATGGACTGACGTAATGAATTCACACAGGTGTAGTTAATCGTAAAAACATTTTTTAAGTCAAATCCAGGAATTAATCTATAGCTTGTTAGATGTAATTGATAGATTCTGTTGCCAAGGTGATGTAATTAGTGCTGGAAATGGCTGCAGCAGAATTCAGAGGAGATAGAGAAAGAAAGAAAGAACTGGAAGAAGTCGATGAGGTGTTACCATTGTTGGAAAGAAATGGTCTCTGTCTCTCTGCCTCTCTCCCCTCACTTTGTTTCTCTCTGCCTGTTTTTTTCTCTCTCTTCTTTTATCTCTCTCCCTGTATGTGTGTACATATATATATAGGTCCTTCATACAATTATATATATATAGAAATATATATATATATATTACACACACACACACACATATATCTTTGTATTTCTCTCTCCCTCTTGCTCTCTTTCCCCGT
>NC_069002.1:23199497-23201541 GCF_001194135.2 Octopus bimaculoides
GGGGGACAAACACAGACACAAACATATACACACACATACATATATATACATATATACGACAGGCTTCTTTCAGTTTCCGTCTACCAAATCCACTGACAAGGCTTTGGTCGGCCCAAGGCTATAGTAGGAGACACTTGCCCAAGGTGCCACGCAGTGGGAATGAACCTGGAACCATGTGGTTGGTAAGCAAGCTACTTACCACACAGCCACTCCTGTATATGTATATGTATTTCGTTTTTGAATTTGGTTTGCTAGATTCTTTATGTAGGTTCGTGTGTTGGAGCACATACTGTTGTGTCTGGGGGGAGTCATTCTCTTTTAGTGCCTTACAATTTGACACATTAACTGGTAAAATTTCCACTTATTTCTTTTTCATTTTTCTAAAATTTTCGTTGTCTTCCAACCTTTTCAATGTATATGCATGTATATTCATGTGTGTACATGTGTGTGTGTGGTGTGTGTGTGTGCATGCATGTGAACACCTGCTAATCCACTGAGGGCAGCATGTGTTAGAGTTTTCAGTAAGGTACCTTGTGACATCCGTTTTGGTTCCTTAGTTTCTGACAACAAGAACTGCAGTGACACTGGTGCCAAGCTGAATTGGTCCAAGATCATGATGTCCTTTCCTTGGATAAACATTAGAGATGTACGGATGGGGAAGCTTGCATGAATGGCTAACTGCTGGTCTTCCTCAAAAAAATCTTTCCCAGGTCTGCACATATACAGGTTCAAATGCATGGCCAGCCTTGACCAATGGAAGGCCTTACACTGGAAACCTGCTCCTTATTACGTAATTTATTGCACTTTCTCCAAAATGTATGTAGGGCTTGAGAAAGATGAGGTGACCACAATCCTTTGTGTCTATAATGCTAATTTAGATGAACAACAATGCCGGAAGAGAGGGAAAGAGAGAGAGAGAGAGAGAGAGAGAGGTTGAGCACTAAATTTATCAGTTGGTATGGGAGAGATGACTGGTATGGGAATGGGCAGTGAGCTATTGGTAAATATTGCTGATGGCTGTTGCTAGAGTTTAGCCATGAAAGAGAAGAAATTGAAAAAAAAATAAATGCAGGAGTAGCTTGCTTCCCAACCACATGGTTCTGGGTTCAGTCCCACTGTATGGCACCTTGAACATGTCTTCTACTATAGCCTCGGGCTGACCAAAGCCTTGTGAATGGATTTGGTAGATGGAAACTGAAAGAAGCCTGTCGAATATATATATACATGTATGTATGTGTATGTTTGTGTCTTTGTGTTTGTCCCCTCAACATCGCTTAACAACCAATGCTGGTGTGTTTACGTCCCTGTAACTTAGCTGTTCAGCAAAAAAGTCCAATAGAATAGGTACTAGGCTTACAAAGAATAAGTCTTGGGGTCGATTTGTTCGATTAAAGATGGTGCCCCAGCATGGCCACAGTCAAATGACTGAAACGCATAAAAGAGTGAAAGAGTAAAAGAGTTGAGATTTTATGATGCTGGGTCTCACAGAAAACCTGACAAAAAAAACCAAAATATGCAGCACTGGGCTGTTTCTCGAGATCTGTTTCTTGGGAAAATAAATATTACAACGTAGATGGCAAGAAAGAAGTTTAATGACTTTTAAAATGCCAAGTTTCTAGGGAAATGACAAAAGACCATTCGTGAATACAAGTAATGTTTAATTGTTCAAATGAGATGAGAAAGTTAACAATGTAATAAATGTTTAAGTTATCAGAGTGAAATTCAAAATTAGACATTATTTTCTAAACAGCCCATATTAGCATTAATAACTTAAAATATAACATTTCCATTGCCTTGCATAGATATTGGTTGTAATTTTTGTGCAACAGAACTGGTTGTTATTTATTTATTTTTTTCCCCACTTGTATATTTTTTGTATCTCTTTGTTTCATTCTTTTCTGTTTTACATTAATTTTTCCCTTCTCTCCTCCCTGTCCACTGCCACCACTGCTACCGCCTCTGTTTGTTTGCTTTGCAAGTCTACAAAAAGAAATCTTGGTCTTTGCTAAAAATACTGAAGTTGATACTTTCAAAAATATTAGGA
>NC_069002.1:23201551-23203932 GCF_001194135.2 Octopus bimaculoides
GGATGTAATTGAACATGATTAATCAATAAATTTATGAAGAACTCCTGTTATCAGTTGAATGAGGAAAACAGAATTTGGTAGGAATTTGTGAACTAGAAACAAGATTATTCTAGTCTATACAAAACAATTCTTGTTTCCTCAGCTCCAGAAAAGTCCTTTAACAGATTCTATACATCTGCCTTGTTGCAGAATATCTTTTTTTACTTCTCTCTTGTGTTTTTTGGTTCTTTAAAGATTGTGTAAATGTTTGATAACTTTGGTTGCCAATGGGTTACAGATATGAGAAATGTGGTCGATGAGAAGAAGAATATTGGTAACTCGCTAAGTTTCTGTAACTTTGTTTATGCAGTAGGGTCACTTTTGATTAACTCATATTGGTCATCATCATCATTTAGTGTCCGTTTTCCATGCTGGCATGGGTTAGACAGTTTGAGTGGAACTGGTAAGCCGGGGAGCTGAACGAGGTTCCAGTCTGATTTTGGCCTGGTTTCTATGGCTGGATGCCCTTCCTAACACCAACCACTCCAAGGATGTAGTGGGTGCCCTTTACATGTCACCAGTACAGATGCCTTCTACCTCTCACTCATACAGGTGCCTTCTACTTGTCAATAGCACTGGCCAGTTTTATTTATTTGAAGGGAAATGAGCAGATGGGTAAGATATTTTACTACCAGCTCATAGGTTGTGAGTTCAAATCAGATGTTGGTATTTGTGTTTTACTGGGCATAATAGTTTAATTTCAGTTTATTCCATGTCCACCAAGCCGTATGGACTAAAGGTAGTGCAATGTCTCACCCAGGAGTAGATTTATCAATCAGGAGCTGAACAGCTGTGCATTAGCCATTTAAACCATTTTGCAAGTTTGGGACTTTAGAGATATTTACACAAGAGGCTTGCTGCTTATTATACAATATTTTCTGTGGGTTCCTTCTGAATAATTCTAGCTCTTAATCTCTATTATAAATCCTGGATTATACCAGTTTCTGTTCACAGATACTGATGTTACTTAAATTTTGGGGAGTTACTTGAAAGCCTCACCTTAGTAATGCTTTGTCCAAATCAGTGTTAATTCTCATAAAATATTGATCTTCATTTTTTTTGTTTTTCTGTTTTGTATTGCTACTCAGTCATGAAATTCACCATAAAGTGCACTTCAAAAATGAAGATTATTAACGTTTTATTATTTTTTTTTACCAATTTTTCCTTGTATTCCTGTGGAATCCACTTGTTAAACTTGTTCAGAATTGTTTTAGATGTCTTGGAATATTCAAAATGCTAACACTCAACTCTTGCAATAGTTTGGTGACATTTTCATCTATTAATATCTCCAGATGATCAATTTGCTTAAGACAAATATTAAAAAAAAAAGATGAAAATAAAAAACCAAAAAATAGAAAAGAGAAATTCACTCACATTCTCTTCGTCTTTGGATCTCCCTTATTCATTAATAAACTTTTGCAGTCTCTGTTTGACTATTCATATAACTGTTTTATGCATTGTTTTATACATATATATGTACATACAAATGTGTGTGTGTGTAATATATTGCTGTCAACATTAATGTCCATATTTCACATACTTTTTCATTATAGTCCACTCACTGGTTCACTACATTTCTGGCAGGCAGTGAGAGTGACATGGGAGTAGCTGTAACATGATACTGAACAAATAGCTCAGGGGGCTTTAAGTATAAAGCAATAGTTTTTTTTCAGTTTTCTCATTGATGTTCTCACCCTTTTCTGATGCACAAAAAATATACCTAGACACACATACAAATGTATGTGTGCATGTATGTGTGTGTAGCCTAGTGTTGTTGGACTCACATTCATAAAGCCATAGTTTCAATTCCCAGACCAGGTAACACATTATGTTCTTGAGCAAAACATTTCATTTCACATGGTTGCAGTTTACTCAGCTGTAAAGGTGAACCGTAACAGCAGGAGTGGGGAGTGGATGTTAACTCAGCAGTGGGCTGGTGTTCCATTTCAGATGCCTACACACCATAGAAATCCTAGGCTAATATATTTTTAACCTCAAAAAAATAGACCCAGGGTGTACCATCATCTTCAGTATAATGTCTGGTTTCTCCATACTTGCATGGAGCAGACAGAATTTATTGAGGCAGACTTTTTTCTACAGCTGGATGCCCTTCCTGTCGCCAACCTTCACCTATTTCCAGACATGATAATACTTTTTCATGGCCTGACAGATTTCCTAGCTAGACTGGAAATAAATGACATTGCTTGTATGAAGGGGTCCCCCTCTTGCATTATAGCAAAATAAGGAGACACCATAAATATACATACATAAATGCATACTTAAACACACACACATATATACATATATATATATATATATATATATATATATATATATATATA
>NC_069002.1:23204886-23206524 GCF_001194135.2 Octopus bimaculoides
TATATATATATATATATATATATATATATATATATATATATATATGTATATAGGTTATGAGAAGTAATGGTGTCAATAAGACCCAAAGATGTCAGGTAATGCTGAGTAAGTGCTATCGATAGACTATAGTTAAATTCCAGGTTCACTCTCTATTTCGTATCTTATCTAAATTAACTATTGCTTAACCATTTTCTCACACTGTCTCCGAGGAAGGGATATAATAAATATCCTGGAAACAGCTGTAAGACCTATTTATAAATGTTCTAAAATTTTCACAGCCTTGGTTTTTTATCTCATTCTGAAGAAAAATTATATATATATTGGGTTCAAATAAAAGTCTTTACTGTTCATCATCACCATCATTTAACTGTTATTTAAGTAAGATTTGAAAACAATATTTAGATATTCATACATACTTTTATTCATCTATATATATCCAGCTTCATTCCACTACCTTTTGCCATCTTTGAGGCAGCTTCATGATCCCATCTTCTCAGAACTTGGTATCCTTTTAGGTCATGAACTGGTCTAAGTGAATTTTAATATCTTCTGAAGATTTGAAGTCTTTTTTCCATTAAGAGAATTTTGTAGGAGTGGAAATAATTGGCAATCCAAAAGTTCAATGTCAGGTGAGCCAAGGTGTACCGATTTCTGCCAGCTCTGCTAGGTCTTCTAAGAAACATGAGATCTAGCATTGTTCTGAAGGGAAATAACACCCTTTCAATTGACCAGTTCTGGACAATTTACATTGGTTGCTTCCTTTAATCGCTCTAATTAGCTACAATAATTGTCTGAATTCAACATCTGAGTTATGAAAGGAGCTCTTAATGCACAATGCCCTTCAAGTCCCACTAGATCTAGAGCATCACATTCTTTGGAGAATGACTGGGTTTTGGAGAGATTAAAAGTGGTTCCTTTCATTTTCTAAAGGACTTCTCATTTTTGCTCCACATTGTTGCAAACAATCTATTTTCCCTCACCTGTAATCGTTCTTTTCAAAAATGAGTTGCTTTTGTTGTATTTGAGCAGAGAATTACATATGGAAATCTAGTCCATGAAATATTTTTTGTTAAATTAGGAAACACCCAAACATCATAACAATTCATGTATTTCAAGTGTTTTAGATGCCTTCTAACACTCATTTGAGATATGTTGAATGTCTCTGTGATGTCTGGTGCTGTGTTATTTGGATTACTTTTGATTATCATTCCAGTTTGGTTATCATAAATGACTGTAGGCCTGCTGGAATGTTCATGGTCTTGCAGACCAAAATCTTCACTCCAAAACCTAGCAAACAGCCTATGAACAATCCTCTCAGCTATACCACTGTATCCATTAACTCTATATAACTTTTTTGCTCTTTATACAACGTTTGTTCCTTTCCAGAAGTAAAACAGTATCAAATGATGCACATGTATCGCATTTTCCTCCATTTTCACTTTCAGTGAGAAAAACAGTAGAAATAAACTATCCACATATCCACATTTCTGATCATACAGAAAGACATGTTGAAATGTCACCTTATACTTCTGCCACCTGAGAAATGAAATCTCATTTAAATGCTACCAATTGAAAAATGGTACAGACTGTTGCTCCACTCCAATATATATATATATATATATATATATATATATATAT
>NC_069002.1:23206534-23212340 GCF_001194135.2 Octopus bimaculoides
TATATATATATATATATATATATATATATATATATATACGTATACTTAATTAGATCAATATAAAACTTTAATTTAATTTCTCAAATTGAATTAATTGGGCATGAAAACAAATATAGGGACTAAGAGTTTGTTTGGAATTGAATATGTTCTTATAGACTGATGTCTATAGCTCAATTACTCCATTTTGTTTTTTCTCACACACACACACACACACACACTTTTACATACATACATATATACATGCATATACACACACACACGAGGGGCTTTTTTCAGTTTCCATCTTCCAAATCCACCCGCAGTGCTTTGATTAACCCAACACTATAGTAGAAGGCATTTGCCAAAGCTGCCACATTGTGGAACTGAACCCAAGACTACATAGCTGGGAAGTGGACTTCTGAACACCACACAGCCATGCATACACACACGCACACACGCACACACACACATGCACACACACACACACACACACATTCATATTCACACACACTCACACGCATACACATATTCACAGAAACACACACACATTCACACATGTGCATTTTCAAATTCACACACACATACACGCACATACATTTATTTATTTATTTAAAGAAAAATTAAAGTTAAGAAAGCAAAAATTTGGTTTGAGCAACAAATCCAGATTTTATATTCTTTGAATCAAATTCTCATTAAGAGAAAGAAAGAAAGAAAGAAAGAAATGAAGATGAGCAAAAGAGCTCTGAAGGTTTTGAAAGTGAAAGTAGGAGGGAAAAAGTGAGTGGGGGCGAGATAGAGAGAAGGAAATAAGATTGCGAAAGATTTTAGATTGAATGTATGAGGAAAAGGAGAGAGAGAGAGAGGGATAGAGATAGAGGGGTGAGAGAGAGAGAATTTGTTTGAGTGTGAGGGAGAGGAGGGAGGAAGATGGAAGCTAATACTGCATTGTTTTTGGTTCAATGGAAACTTTTGAGAATGCCCCCTCCCCCCATCCCTGCTCTTCTGAGAAATAACAATGATCTGTAATTAAATATAGATTGTCATTAGAGATGGTTCTTCAGTGGTGGTCTTTTAGTTAACATATTACTACCATATGGTGCCAGTATAATTCTACACATCACTCTTCTGAGATAAAAATAAAATTGTATATGCATGTGTGTGTGTGTGCACGTGTGTGTGTGTGTTTGTCAATGTGTGTGTGTGTGTGTGTGTTAATAGATTTATGTGATAGTTTTTTGTTCTGTTTTTAGGGAATCAAAGAAATCCATTTGGGAGAATAGGAGAAACACTAAGTAGAATATTAAAATCATCATCATCATCATCATCATCTCCATCTCCACCTCCACCACCATCACCACCACCACTACCACCATCATCATCATCATCATCATCATCATTATCATCATCATTGTCTTCATCAATTTCTTACATCCACTCGTAAAGGCTGGTATAGAGTGGGCAGCAGTTTTTGTGAGACAGGGCTTTATGGCTAACCGTTCCTCGTGCCCAGCCTTTTAGCTGTCCCTTCTTTATACATGCAGCGACATATATATTGTGAATATGTGTGTATATATCTTTTATCTTCTACTTGTTTTGGTCATTTGACTGTGGCCATGTTGGGGCATCTCTTTGAAGAATTTTACTTGCATGAATCAGCCCCTGTACTTATATTTTTTGAGCCTGGTACTTATTCTATCAGTCTCTCTTTGCTGAACTGCTAAGTCATGGGGGCATAAACCCACCAACACCAGTTGTCAAGTGGTGATGGGACAGACAGATAGACACACACACACACACACACACACAACAGGCTTCTTTCAGTTTCTCTTTGCCAAATCCACTTACAAGGCTCTGTTTTGGCCCAAGGCTATAATAGAAAACTTTAGCCCAAGGTATCGGGCAGTGGGACTGAACCTGGAACCATGTAGTTGGGTAGCAAACTTCTTATGACATAGCCATGCCTGTACCTATGTTGAGCTTCTTGCAATTTCTGCCTACCAAATTCTCTTACAGGGCATGTGTGTGTGTATTTGTGTGTGTATGTGTATTATATATGAAGGCACATGGCTCAGTGGTTAGAGCTTCAGGCTCACAAACATGAAATAGTGAATTCAATTCCTGGACCAAGCTGTGTTTTTTTGTTCTTGAGCAAGACACTTTATTTCACTTTGCTCCACTTCACTCATCTGTAGAAGTGAGTTGTGATGTCATTGGTGCCAAGCTGTATTGGCCCCTTTGCTCTTCCCTTGGATAACATTGGTGGTGTAGAGAGGGGAGGCTGGTATACATGGGCAACTACTGGTCTTCCATAAAAACAAACCTGTGCCTTGGAGGGGAACTTTCTATGTGCAATCCCAGGGTCATTCATGACTGAAGGGAGTCTTTGTGTGTGTGCTGTTATAATGCTTGTTTTGCCAGACCCTCATCGCTTAGGCAGAAATAGATTTGCAATTGGAATATTACAGCCAGGTGTTCTTCCTGTCACCAACACTCCCTTACCCTTTCTCGTGCCCATGCCATTGGTCACACCTCAGCCTTTATGCTCTGTGTCTCAAATCCAATCCACCACATTCTCTTTGCCTTCACCTCCCACCCCACCCCACCACCTTCTGCCACCTCTTGTGTCTTCCTCCTCCCACCAATTCCTAACCTGGCTTAATTGTTAGAGTTGCTCTTATTTGTGTAATAGAAGTGGTGTACGTGCGTAATAAGTATGGTGCTCTGGGTATGACTTCAAACTGTGGAGGCACATGGCTTAGTGGTTCCAATTCTTAGAACTGGACACTGCATTGTGTTCTTGAGAAAAATCCTTCATTTCATGTTGCTCCAGTCCACTCAGCTGGCAAAAATGAGTGACCCTGCGATGGACTAGTGTCCCACCCAGGTGGATAATTTATACACCCTGGAAACTGGAAAACCGGCCCTTATAAGTCAGTATGACTCAAGAAAGTAACTTTACCTTTACCAATTCTGACTTTAGACTGCATCTTGGAGTGGGGCCCTGATTTGGGAGTTTCAGCATTTTGTATAGTGGGGAACCCCCATCTTAGCTGCTGTTGTTCTTTGGTCTACTCTGACCCAGTGTAGTGATACCTGTCAGGGTCCCATCTATGGGTTAATTAGCATATTGCTGTTTTCCAATATGTGAAGACTGAATCCGGCACATTGTATGGAAGAAACCTTTATAGCTCAACAGAGGGGAAGGTAGCTGCAGTAACACACATTGAGGAGTGAAGAGGATGTGATGAGGAAATAAAACATTTGGGTCATCCATTGCATCTGTCTCCATCTTCAGTTGTCTTGACCTGGTCTTGCCACTGGACTGAAGATGGTCATGGGTGAAAGAATGCAGTTGACAGGGCTCAACTCTTCTTCACTTTAAGCAAAACCACTGCACAAGTCATCAGTCATCGTTAAGGATGATTGGATAGTTTGTCACTACTCCAGTATATGTGTAATAATGGTGGTATGTATAGTAGTAGGATAACAGGATAATGCCTGTGGTTAAATGCTGTTGGTAGGGGAGGTTAGGGGAGACAATAAAAGGAAATAAAAGACAGTGAAGTAAAAGAAGGCCTAAGGAGGTTTATTTTACTGGGACAGGTTTTACGAATGGAAAAGCAGACAGGTAAGTAGATAGATAGGTAAGCAGACAGGTAAGTAGATAGGTAAGTAGACAGGTAAGTAGATAGGTAGATAGATGTAAGGATGGCTGGCTGACTTGCTAGATAGATGGATAGAAAGATAGACAGACAGACATACAGACAGACATACAGATAGATAGATAGATATATAGATAGATATATAGACAGACAGATAGGAATGGAAATGGAAAGGTATGTGTTTGGAGTGGTTTATATGTAATAGAAGTGGTATATATTCAAGCCACATCTGGCCCAAATATTCTGTTTTTATGTCCAAACCGGTCAGATTTGGCATCTAACACTCTACAATGTTACAATGTAACCAATCCCATCATTGAGATCTCAAAGCTATGAGATAATGCCAGATTAATTCAAACCAAAGTGAATAAGTAAGCATTACATTAATTTGAATGCTAAAGGGTTAATAGCAGAGGAATATAGATGTAATAAATATAGTAATACACATGTTATTCTATTGTTATGTGTTGTCTTTCTTTCTAAAATCTGGTTGGAGTTGATGCTTATTTTTAGATTAGATTGTTTATTGAAGAATGTTCAAACGTCTTGTAATTATTGTGTGTGTGTGTGTGTGTGTGCTCTTTACATTTGCCATACCAGTCATAATCAATCACGGTATTGTCTCTACTTCTATATTTCGGCAGAACACGGATAGACATTTATATCTATTTGTGTTACTACTGAGCAGTAAGTGAAGACGCATGATTTATGAAACTCGTTCACATTAAAACATCGCTGTAACCCTTCCTAATGAAAAACTTATTGACAACAACTCCACTGGCTTAATATTTGGGCACTCCGACCCCCTTCAGAATGCTGTTATATTTCATACCAGGTACTTATGGGTTTCTTTTCTGGGACAACCTATCTTCATAAACTTCCTTCTTGTATGACATGGATATAAATGATAAAGTATTGATTAAGTTGCATATAAAGTTATTAATATCACCATATTAACGATCTACTGATGTTATTCATTATTAAGACCCCTTTGCAGTCATAAGATCTGAAGAAGTTGTTAATTTAACATTCCCCAGTTAAATTCATTTATGTGTTGATGCAAGCTGATGACATATAAACATGTTGGCCAACAGCAACATATACAACCCCATAATTAATATATATATATATATATATATATATATATATATATATATGTATGTATGTATGTATATTTATCTATGTAACATGCTTAGCATATATGTCATTGAAGTAGATAGATAGATAGATATATTGTTAGGTACATATATAGATGTGTAGAAAGATAGATACATAGGTAGGGATTTAGGTAGGCAAATAGCTATAAAAGAATGGTATTTCCTTCCATTGCGGTCATTTATTCCTTGGGTATTGAATTTCTTATTAAATCGTTGTTCCAAAGGGCATGGTCAAGCATGGCCCAGCTACTGAATATTCTGCATAGAACTTCATTAAAATTTTGGTAAATGGTCACAATTAACTAAGGTCATTCATATATATTTGTGGTTAATGTCAAAATTCGGTGAGAAAAGAGAATTAAAGCCATCAACATCAATGTCCAAATCTCAGAAATTCACAGAAATTCTTATATAAAGTGATATAATATTAAATAACCAGGCATAGCTGTGTGGTAAGGAGCTGGCTTCCTAAACACATGGTTCCAGGTTCAGTCCTATCGTGTGGTACCTTAGGCAGGTATCTTCTACTATAGCTTCAGGCTGACCAAATCCTTGTGAAATGGAAACTGAAGGAGCCACATAGGCATACCTATGCATATAAGTGTAAATATGAGTATGTGTGTATGCATGCATATCTGTTTCTGTGCATATATACGTGTGTGTGTATATATACATACATACACACATAAATATGCATATTTGTTTCTGTGCATATACGTGTATATATATATATATATATATATATATATATATATAGGTTCAAAAAAACACAAAAAACAATAACAAAAAAACAACAAAGTGAGGACGTGATACGGATAGTGTTATTGGACGCTCGGGAAAGGAAGGTGAGAGAGTATGACGTTTCGGGCGGAACCCTTCGTCGGAAAGACAGAAAGTTCGGAGAATGGAAAAATGGAGGAAGAGGAAAATGGCACCGATGCCCACGAGGTTACATTGTGAAAGGACCGGAAGAGGAGGTGGTGGGGGAAAAGTTCTTTCTAAGACAGG
>NC_069002.1:23212742-23213903 GCF_001194135.2 Octopus bimaculoides
GTGTACGTGTATGTGTGTGTTTGTGTATGTGAGAGGTGTGTGTGCATGTGTGTATGTGTATGTGTGTGTTTATGTGTGTGTGCGTGCATATGTGTGTGAGAGCGTAAGGATGTGTACCAGGTATGTGTGTTATTTTGTGTGTGGGCGGTATATATGTAAGGTGTGTGAGAGGTGGGTGTGTTAGGTGTATGGGAGGTATGTGAGGTATGTGTGAATGGGGGTATATATGGGTTATGTGTGCAAGGGTGTGTATGCTTGGGTGTGTGTGTGTGTGTATGCGCAAGTGTGCGTGTGTATGTGCGTTTGTATAAGTGTATGGGCGAGTCTGAGCGTGTAAGTGCATGCATGTGTTGTGTGTGTGTGGTGTGTTGGGGGGTAGGTGTGCTTACATGTGTGTGTATGGGTGCGTGATATATATATATATATATATTTATATATGCATATCTCTTTCTGTGCATATATGTGTGTATATGTGTGTGATATATAAATATATATATATAGCATTAGTTTGTCTATGTATCTATATATCTAACTATATTAACCTACCTGCCTTTTCCTATCTCTTTCTCTCACCCTCTATGTATGTATGTATATTTGTGTGTGTATATATATATATATATATATATATATATCCTCTGGAAAGCTTTCTATGCTTTTTTCATTATTATTTAATGTAAAACATCAAAAAACGTAACTCCAACCATGACATCCCATAAAGGCACACACAGAATGATGGCAAACAAAATTGCATTTTGTTTTGTCTCATCTCTGGGTTACCTTTTGCATCACTGAAACTTTTCATCTTGGTCACATGACAAAACATATCGCTATTGGAAACGGCCTCTCCTGGTCTTTCTGTCCGTCTGCCTGTCTGTTCTTTTTGTGTCCAATCACAGTTTTATTAATATCTGATACACACATGGCCAAGTGGTTCAGGTGTTCAGCTCAGCATGTTGCCTGGGTCAGGCAACATGCTGTGGCCTTGAGCAAGGTGCTTCATTTCACATTGACCATGTCTTTTCAGTTGTGAGCAACAACCAACAATGGATGTAGCTCTTCCTTCCCTCTCTCTCCCTCTCTCTTCCACTCCCTCTCTCTTCCACTCCCTCTCTCTCCCTCTCCCTCTCTCTTCCACTCCCTCTCTCTCCCTCTCTCTCCATC
>NC_069002.1:23214671-23215507 GCF_001194135.2 Octopus bimaculoides
ACACACACACACACACACTGTAATCTTTACTTTCATTCAAAGTTAATACACAAAAATGAAAACGAAAGAAAAAAAAAACGAAAATGAAAACAAAAAAACAAAACAAATACCATTTTAAGTCTTTAATATTGTAAATCTTAAAATGAAATGTAAATCTTTTCAGGATTTATTGATGAGAACTAATAAGTTTGAAATGCTACGGTCTATTGAGGGGAAAAATGCAGGAGATTTGAAGAAAATAAAAATTAAATCTGTAACAAGATAACAATAACTCTATCTTTGAAACTTTACTGGATACATACATATTATATGTGTATACATGTGTGTGTGTGTGTGTGTATGTGTGTGTGTGTGTGTGTGTGTGTGTGTGTGTATGTGTGTGTGAATATATACATATATAAGCACACAAACACACACACAGAAGAAGAAAGAAGGTGAGTGGATGGGTTGCAGTCTCCATTAGAATGATGAAATCCTCTCAGAGATAGAAAAAAAGAATATAACGGAGATGAAAGAGGATGAAAAATGAGACTTTGGTCTCCACAAACTGGATATTTTAAGTAGATGTGTGGGTGTGTGTACCTGTTTATATATGTGTGTGTGTGTGTATATATATATGTATAGGGTGTTAGATGTGTATAGAGTGTAAGGTATATATATATATATATATGAGATTCTATCTGTGAGATTCTCAGCTTTTTTAGCTGCTATTTCTGAACTTCGGTATATGGTGAAGCAAATATTTTGCTGATCCCTTAATTATATTTATAAATATATGAACTTTTGAATAAGTTCTCCACCAATAATGGTGCTTTCATACCGATGGGCTTGGTAAA
>NC_069002.1:23215536-23219824 GCF_001194135.2 Octopus bimaculoides
TTCGTCCTAATTTTGGGACTGCCATGTTGGCTTGGCGATAACTATTAATTTCCAGTACCGCTGCCGTAGTCTCCTTTAGAGAGACTTAGAAATATTAATAACTCTATATATATATATATATATATGTATGTACACACACACATACACAATAACTTGCAAAAGTTTACAACACACAGTTAAAAGATCCAAGTTTACATTTCGTGAGTTAACGCAGGTTAATGAAGTTTCCACCATTTATGAAGATTTTTGGAATAAATTCAATACAGGAATCAGAATGACATAATGATGAACAGAAAAAGTTTTATATGGAAGAAAGTTGAAATTCCAGACGCGAAAGTTTACAACACATAAATGGTGGAAATTCCATTAACCTGCGTTAACTCACTACTATATGTAAACTTGGATTTTTGGCTGTGTCTTGTAAAATTTTGTGGGTCACTGTATAAATGGGTATTTGTGTGTGTGTGCATGCATCTATGTGTGTGTGTGTGTGTGTGTGTGTTTATATATATGTATATATTTATTTATATATGAGAGTTGGCTGAAAAGATCATAGGCCGACCAAGATACTCTCAAGGAATCTGATCAAGCGAGGTTTATTTTTCAACATAGTACCCCCTTGTAATTCACACACTTCTTCTATTGGTGTTGCAGTGTTTGGATCCCATTGGGGAAGGAGCTTTCATTCTGTTGGTCAAAAAAAGTCATCAACAGTAGATATGACGTAGTAAAGATTGTTTGCCAGCATAACATGGCAGTCCTGGTTTAGGACGAATGTTTTCGAACAAGGGAATCTAGCACCCCCACTCAGATTCCCTTGTTCGAAAATATAAGGACACAGATCGTGTCATATAGCCAGCTGGAGACGATGCCTCCTGGGGCTAAATTACAGCAGCATTCGTCCTAAACCAGGACTGCCATGTTATGTTGGCAAATAATCTTTACTCCAAAGTACTGTTGCTGAATATCTCTCGTTGTGAAATTTTAAAATAGTCATTTTCTAAGTAGATATGACGTCATCATCACTGTGATACTGGTTCCCAGCCAAGTGTTTCTCATGTTGGTGAACAGATGATATTCAGATGAGGTCAATTAAGGACAATGGGAAGGATGATCTACCAGTTCAAAGCCACAAACACACACAGCAGCCATTGAAATCAATAACTTGCATGCTCAAGCATTGTCTTGATGAAACAAGACCCCCTTTGTCAGATTTTCTGGGCTTTTGGCCTTGATAGCCTTTTGTAACTGCCTCAGCAAGTTGGCATAGTTCACTCCATTGATGATGTGGCCTTTTTGAAGATAGTCAATAAACACAATGCATTTTGCATCCAAAAGAACTGAGGCCACCATCTTCCCTGCAGATAAAACAACTTTGCCTTCTTTGGAGGGGTGTTTCCTCTGCATGGATTGTCTCTTTGTCTCTGGCTGAATCTAATACTCAATGAGGGTAAGGAAACATGCAAGAAAACCAGCTGGATCTGCCTGAAACAATATCAGATTCTCCCATGATGTGATCAGCTTTTGATCAGGTGTCGGATGATGTGGCACCCACCAAGCAGAAACCTTTTGTCATGCCAAGTTCATTGTGCCAAATATTCTCAACTCTCTCATAGGATATGCTAATGGTATTGGCTATTTGATTTGTAGTCAATCATGTGTTATCTATTACCATGTGGTGAACACCATTAATGTTTTCCTCTGCGGTGGCAGTTGCAGGACGTCCAGACAGTGAGTCATCTTCAAGACTCTCCTTTCCTCTCCTAAATTCAGCTGTCCACTTTTGCCCTGTTGATAAAGCTGGAGTGGTCATCCCCAAACGTAGCAACCATGTCAGCATGAATGTTGTTGGGGGCTAAACCCTTTTTCCTGTGGGTACAAATTTTGTCAGTTTGTAAGACAAATCGATAGTAGTTCCTTTTGAAGTCTCTTTTGAACGGTGAGATGTCAGTTTAACTGGAAAGAAACAATGCAGTTATTAATAAGAAGAGTTGAAATTAATGCATGCAAGATTTCACAGCTCTAGCACCACTCCTTCATAGTCAGCCTATGAACTTTTCAGCCCCACCACCATCATATGTATATAGTTAGGTGCAGGCATGACTGTGTGGTTAAGGAGTTTGTTTCCCAACCTTATGGTTTCAGGTTCAATTCTGTTGTGCAATGCATTGGGCAAGGCTTGTGTATGTATGTATGTATGTATGTGTGTGTGTGTGTGTGTATGTGTGTGGATGTATATATATGTGTGTATATATGTATAAACATGTGTGTGTGTATAATGTGTTTTTATATATTTATTTGTGTTTCATCTTTTACTTCTTTCAGTCATTAGACTGTGGCCATACTGGAGAACCACCCTGAAGGGTCTATTGAAACAAAGTGACCCCAGGACATGTGTTTTTTTAATCTAGTACCTATTCTATTGGTCTGTTTTAGCCAAATCACTAAGTTACAGGGATATAAACAAACCAACAACATTTGTCAAGCAGTGGTTGGAGACACACGCACACACACACATCCATGAATAATTCTCCCATTGTTCCAATGTGCATTCATACATAAATAATTTATATATGATGGGCTTCTTTTCAGTTTCTGTCTACTAAATCCATTCACCAGGCTTTAACTGACCCAGGGCCATAGCAGAAGATATTTGAAGAAGGTGCCATATAGTGGGATTGAAGCTGGAACCATTCAGTTATGAAGAAAACTTCTTATCATACAATGTCTATCTCTGTTCTATATTTAGGAGATGAGGAATTATATACATTATTTACATTATTTACATTTGATGGGCATATGGCGTAGTGGTTAAGAGTGTGGGCTACTAACCCCAAGATTCCGAATTCGATTCCACACAGTGACCTGAATAATAATACTAATAATAATAATAATAATAATAATAATAATAATAATAATAACAACAACAACAACATTGACAAATACTTTAGGAATGAGAACCCAGGTTTGAAGTTTCCCCAAGACACTTGATGAAGGCTGGAGGGTATATCAACCGAAACGTGTTAACAACAAACAAGATGAGGACAAATATCCATCAAATGTTAATAATGTAAATAATGTCTATCTCTGTCTAAATATATATATATATATATATATATATATATATATATATGTGTGTGTGTGTGTGTACCTGACACTCCATCAGTTATGACAACGAGAGTACCAGTTGATCTGATCAACTGAACAGCCTGCTCATGAAATTCACAAGCAAATGGCTGAATATTCCACAGACATGTGTACTCTTAATGTACTTCTCAGGGAGATTCAGGCTGACCCTTTGAAATCACAGGTACTACTCATTTTTCCCAGCTGCATGGATTGGAGCAATGTGAAACGAAGTGTCTTGCTCAAGGACACAACACATTGCTGGGAATTGAACTCATGACCATATGACCATGAGTTGAATCCCTTAACCACTAAGCCATGTGCTTTCAGTTAGATATGTATATGTGATGGTAAAAAGGTCTACCTGGAGGTTCTTGTTTCAATCCTACTGCATGAAATCTTTAGCAAATGTTATTTTGTATATCCTTGGGCTGACCCATGCATTGTGAGTGAAATTGGGTTTGTGGAAATTGTACTGAAGCTCATCAGGTGGATTATGTCTGTAATTCAAAATGTACAGCCTTGTCATACAATGTATTACTCTGATTCTGCCAGAGATTCCCAAGTCTGTGGAGTACTTGGCCACTTACATGTTAATTTTGGACTTGGCCTATTTGGTTAGTGGAACAATTAATCTTTTAAGATTTAAACCAGGCATATCCGGCCCAAATATTTTACCTGTTTTTTTTTTTTAAAAAACCAATCAGGTGTGAGAGCCCAGATTTCACACCTGCAAATGTCCATTCTAAGAAGAAAACTCATTTTTCATTGTTGGAATCTCAAAGCTACAAGATATCCTTTTCTTTTCTTTTATTCTTTTAATTAGCTGCACTCATTTGACTGTGGCCATGCTGGAGCACTGCTTTTAATCAAAGAAATTAACTCCAGGACTTATTCTTTGTAAGCCTGGTACTTATTCTATTGGTCTGTTTTGCTGAACCACCAAGTTACAGGGATGTAAACATACCAACATCAGTTGTCAAGCAATAGTGGGGGGACAAAGACAGACATGCTTACATGTATACACACATGTATATACATACATACATACATACAAATATGTATATATGCCGGGCTTCTTTCAGTTTCCGTCTACCAAATCCATTCACAAGGCTTTGGTTGGCCTGAGGCTATAGTAGAAGACACTTGCCCAAGGTGCCAT
>NC_069002.1:23219834-23229302 GCF_001194135.2 Octopus bimaculoides
GTAGAAGACACTTGCCCAAGGTGCCATGCAGTGGGACTGAACCCGGAACCATGTGGTTGGTAAGCAAGCTTCTTACCACTCAGCCACTCCTGACACTCATGATTAATTCAAAACAAGATAGTGCATGATTAATTTGAAACAATGGTAAAAATAAGAATTAAATTTGACAGAGGAATCTGAATGCTAAAAGATTTAATCCTCATCATTTCATTTCAAATTTGCATACTTCTGCAAATCTCATCAAAATATGTGTTTGATGCAAATCTCTTTAAAATGCAAATATCATTTCAGTATACATGACATGCTTAACTAACTGACACTCCGCCGGTTATGGTGATGAAGGTTCCAGTCAATCCAATCATCAGAACAGCCTGTTTGTGCAATTAACGTGCAAGTGGCTTACATTATACGGGATATGACAAGGCTGGCCCTTCTGTAATTACAGGTACACCTCGTTTTTTTCTAGCTGAGTAGACTGGAACAATGAAAAGAAATGTGTCTCACTCAGGCACACAACACACTGCTGGGAATTGAACTCATGACCTTAAGATTAAGAGCTCAATAACCAAACCGCTGAGCCATGCACCTTGCTAACCCTAACCCTAACCCTATTAATTGCACATCTTATCTTTCCATAGAAATATCACTCTTTTTTTATATTGGATTTAAGGCTGTTATTGTATTCCTTAGCTTTGGTTTGTGTGGAGGATCTTTTTGCAGAAAGCCGTTTTCTGTAAAACAAGTGCTTTGGAATTCTTCCATCTCCCACACAAATCAGTTGGCGCATGCGTCTCAGTCCGCTTTATTGCAAGAGAAATTCTATATTTACAACATTCCCTGTCTCCATGACTTAAACATTCACTCTCACAGTCACTCCAAGATATATGCAACATTTGTCAAAGATGCTTTTACTGCAGAACACTCCAGCTGATTAATGCATCCTTGAATATTTCAGCTCCATGTTTCACTGCCAGATAACAAAATAAATGAAATACATGTTCTGAAAATAGATATTTAATAGAATTTTTTGATATATCATCGAGGTCAAACCAAAGATTGTAATTTTGCAAAAGATATCCATGATTTCTGAATTCTGTTTGCAATTTCACCATCAAGATATGTACCCCTGTTTAATATTCTGCCAAGATATTTGAAGGAAGATATATTTTTCAAAGTTCTACCAAATAGTATTAATTTAGGATTTGCATAAAACTTTACTGGACAAGGCTGATAAACAACATTTTTATGAAGATTTATTGTGTGTTCTGACATGTTACATACCAATGAGATTCTATCCATAAAAATTTCAAGATCTTTTTCATTGTGTATGACAGTATATGTATATGTATATATGTCTGTGTATATGGATATGTGTGTGTAAGCCTGTATCAGATTTTTTTTTAATTTTCTCTTTCTTTTCCTCTTAATCTTGTTCAGATTTGCTTTACTGTTTGCTTCAGTTTATCTATATACTAGTACACCCTTACCAGCAAAAATGGAAACATTAAAAAAAATAATAAAAGATAAAACTGATATTTAATAAATACATTGACATAACATACATATATTTTCTATTGTTAATATAAATCAGTTGTTTAAAATGTATTACTATTATTAAACTATACATATTGTAATGCACATCTGTAGTATACATTTCAAGCATTACACATATACATTGTAGAGTTTATGTGTATCATACATTGGCGAACATAATTTAGATGTTCATTTACTTTTGCAAGGTGTGAAAGTGATACAAAGAGAAGTAACTGGGCCAAGCTCATGTTTTCCCTCTCGTTTCTGGCTCTCATGGGAATTATTCAAGTATTTAATTTCTAATTATTGTTGCATTTAGCTTTTAAACAACAAACAAGTATCCTTCATTTATGAAACTGTTCTATTGTTTAAGTGATTTTTTATAATCAATTCCGTTGAGAAAATCTTCAAAAGCTTTTTTTCTGAATCAACTTGGAAATCAAGAAGGCTTGTACTTATACAAAAGATACTTAGCTTCATGCATACAATTTTTTCACAACATTCCTCTTTTGTTAAAACCACAAATTTCTTGAAACAAAATTCTCAATTTTTTACTCAAAGGTCACACTATACTTTTCATTTGAAACTGACAAAACCATAGAGAATTTTTTATAAGCTTTCACAAATGAATATTTCTGCCTATGAAACCAGTTTTGAATGTTAGTTCCATTGTGCCGGTATATACTTTAGACACATATCTGTTGTTTGTTTCTACTTTAGAGCTGCTATTTTATCAATTTTGCCAAACAGCTACCATCTTGTGGGCAGTTATCACAGATTCTGTAGTTGCATGATTTGTGTTGAACAGCTGTTTGTCTTTCTGTTTCGTTCGGTTTGCTGCATTATAGTTTCTGATAATTTTTCTGGAAATTTTTTCTAGTTGGACAAGTAACCTTAGCTCTGTTCTTATTTAATATCTTTCTATATTTATATCCTAGTGGAAAACAATAATCTATCAAGTTAAGGAACTTCCTAGGTGTATTACTTTTTACTGCTGGAAATGTTGTCATGGAGTTTTGTTCCTAAAGAGGGTTGAACTCATGACCCATTTTGTTAGTTCTGCCATGGAACTACACGCTAAAAAAACATCATGTAAACAATAAGCAGGACAGAAAAGAAATGTGTGCACATGCGTACGCACACACACACATACACACGCACACACACACACACACACACATTTATTATAGAAGATAATGCAACCCTGCTTGTCTGGTTCATCTTCTTGTCTCAGTTACTAAGTTGACTCAATAAAAATATTAAAAAATAACATAAAAACAAGGAGAGAAAAGGTGTGGGTTAGAAAAGTGATTTCTGGTGTGTTAGACCAATGCCAAATCAAGCAGAAAGTCAACAAGACTGACAGAAAATATTAAAAAGAAAAATCAAAAAAGTGACAACAAAAATAAGCAAAGATGATTCAAAGAATCACACTTCCTAACTTGAGAAATTTAGGCTACAAATTTTGGTGAGATATGTTGTTTATTTAATCAGCAGTAGTACTTTTCTGTTGTTTATTTTATTGGCCCTGAAAGAATGACAGGTGAATGTGACCTTGGTGTGATTTGATCTCAGAACAGAAAGAAGACACAACAATATACCACATAGAATTCTTATATGATGCCCCACTAATTTTACCACTTTCAAAGAGGAGTAAATTAATTAAAAAGATCAGCCAAATAAAAGTATATGGAAGATTGAAACCATTTCTAATTTTCATTCAAATATTTGAAGAATTAATGCAAAATTACGCAAAGTGAAACAGTTGGTATTTTAAAGGTGAGGTTAGATTCCACCAAGTCAGATACTTCTGAGATCAGTTTTGCCATATTTTACAGAAGTTCTTGGATAGCTAAGAAGCTAATGTCAAAGCAGAATATTTGTAATCATCATCATCATTGTTTAACGTCCGCTTTCCATGCTAGCATGGGTTGGACTCTGTTATGCAAAATGAGAATTGTGTAGCAAGGAATTATTGGTGAGTAACACAGGTATAGAAACAATGGGTTGGACAAGTTAAATGGTATGTCACACATGGAAAACAGGAATATAATCAGAATGAAAGAAAATATGTAAAAGACAATAATGTGAACATGAAGATAATGGTGAAAGGTTAAAATGACAAAAGAAAGATCCGGATTAAAGGAAGATAATGAAGTATGAGTAGATGGGTTTATTACAAAAAAAGAAAAAAAAAAAGAAAAAGAAAACAACCCAAAACCTAGACAAAAAGCAAAAACACTGATTTCTGATTGAGTCTAAGTGAAATCGTTTAATATTTTACCAGACATTACAATAAAATCAAATTGTTCTTTAAATGTAATAAAATTAATTCATGGAGTAATTATCGTGTAAATTAGATTAGCTCAAGATGACAAACTGAAGTTTTGTTAAGTCCATTTGAAAGATCCAGTTTATTTTGTACCATTTAGTTGAGCAGTTCCCCTCACCCTTTACAGCAGTGTTTCTCAACCAGTTTTTTTCTTAAATATGGGCCTATTTGGTTACTATTTGGTTTTGGTGACCACCAAAGCCATTCGATGTTAAAAAACTAGTTTTGTAGATACTTCTTTCGAAATCCCTATATTGTCTGGCACCTGTGAATCATAGCCACGGTCGTTACCATGTAAAAGGCACCCATACGTTGTAGTTGTGGTGGTTGCTGGTGCCATGTAAATGACACCTGTGAATCGTAGCTGCAGTTGTTACTAGTGTCATTTAAATGGCATGTAAAAGTACCCATTACACTCCTGGAGTGGTTGGCATTAAGAAAGGCACCCAGCCATAGAAACCATGCTAAAACAGACTGAAACCTGGTGCAGCTCTCTGGCTTATCAGCTGCAGTTAAACTGTCTAACTCATGCCTGAATAGAGAGTGGATGTTAAATGACGACGACATTGTTGTTGTTGTTCACTTGTATAGGTTTGCAGTAGCATTCACTGAGTGACGATGTTTTAGTGGCTGAAGACATGTTGAATTCTGTAAAACATTAGAGAAAGAAATCTAGCAATAAATCCATTGAAAGCAAAAATTTTCATGGACCCTTGAAATACTCCTTTTTTGCTTGTGTGGACCCTGTAGAATCTTATATGGACCCCAGAGGTCATAAGATCCCCAGTTGCAAACCACTGCTTTACAGGAGCTCTGAGACGAGTAGGAGGGAGGGATGTATCCTCAGGTCAGAAATATGGCTTGAATGCCTGCAACAGAGTGGACACTGCTAAGAACACCAAAGGTACTGTGTGGAGGCATTAGACCCCACAAGGAGGTCATGACAGGATTTGAACTCAGAATGCAAACTGCTAGGACAAATACTACTATACACCCCGTCTGATATTCTTACAGTTTGGTTAAGGAAGCACCCTGATTTGGTAAGTTTTTTATTGGCACTGAATGGATGAAAGGCAAAGCTGATTATGATGGGATTTGAACTCAGATGGTAGAAAGTTGGAACGAACACCACAAGACATTTTTATCTGATGTTCTGACAACTTTGCCAAAGTGTTGTGTTGAAGAAGAGTGAATATAAGCAAATATCAAAGAAGATGATATGTTATAATTCTTTCTACTGGAAGCACAAGGCCTCAAATTTGGGAGAAGGGATTAAGCCAATTACATCGACTCACCAGTGTTCGACTGGTGCTTATTTAACTGACCCCAAAAGGATGACAGGCAGAGTCAACCTTAGTGGAATTTGGACTCAGAACGTAGCAGCAGATGAAAAAGTTGACATATTATATCAATGACAATTTTATTGAGAAAATAGTGATTTCTGATTGAGTCTCTAAGAGGAAACATTCTCATCCTCATCGATTGTAACTTCACACCAGACATTGCAATATTCTCAAATAATTTTTTTGTTAAATGTAAAAGAATTTAAGTTGTGGGATGAAGGTTTTAGAAGTTGTACCAGTTCTAGATTAGAAACTGAGGCTTGTTGATTCCATGGAACGTCCTAACTAAATTAAGATATGTTTTCTTTGATAGGAAGAAACTATTTTATACTTAAGCTGTAGATATTAAACTGCAGGAATATTCGATGAACACAATTTAGTTACATAAAAGAGAAGAGAAAAAACTCCCTTCCCTTTTATGTCTTAAATTAGTTCTTGTAATATCTAAATGTTCTTGTAATATCTAAACGTTCTCTAAGAAACTTTAGCACACATCACTGATACATAACATTACGTAGTGTTTGTAATTCTTTAATTTTTAATTTCATAAATCATATTTTATTTTATTTTGCATAAGCTTGTAGTAAATTAAAAGAAAAATTTGCAAACACTTTGATGTTTAATAACCCATAATGTAACAGAGGAAGAGAATTGGTTAAGAGGTTTGGGAAATAATGGAGAGGTAAAGAAATACCAGGGTGGAAGGAAACTGTAGAAAGATGAAGGAAGATGTCGACAGTACTGCTAAAAGGTGATGTTAGGATAATGAACTTTAGACAAGAGATGACAAAAAGACCCAATGAAAGGTGAGATTTTGTGTTCAAAAAAGACCCATCTAACCCATGTCAGCATGGAAAAACAGACGTAAAAATGATGGTGTTTGTATAAAGATGAGGCCATTATCAGATTGGGGTTATTGGGTTAGCAGTTGAGGTTTTTACTGGGATGAGGTGAAACTGGTGTTTGCTTTTTAGGAAGACAATGCCAAGTCAACGAATACTAGACCAAAACACTATACCTGACAATGTTTGACCTGAAGAAGGCTTTCAACAAAATAAATACCTCTCCTCTGCTTTCCAGTGGATGCTAAGAGAACTAAGTCCTCAGGATTGACTTGTGAGATTCCCACAAACCATAAGAAAATCCCTTAGATATCAATATCATATTGACAGGTACAGCATACATATGTATTTATTTAGTGGGTAGAATATAGTGGGTAGTTTGAGATATATCAATGTTCTGAGTCCAGTCATTGGTATCACTGGATGTAGGAAACACATGAGTTGTCCAAAGGGAGTTTTGCTACAAATAAATTTAACCACTGAACCCAGCACACACTATTTTACCTGCATTTCAATTGCCACCTTTCCAGCTTCATAACGAGTATATTCCCTGTGTGTGTGTGTCTATCTATCTATCTATCTATCTGTCTGTCTGTCTGTCTGTCTGTCTGTCTGTCTGTCTTCATTCATTCATTCGGTTTTCATTGTGCCTTATGACACTTGAGGCAACAGCAAGGTTGTTCCACCTTCTAACACTGAATTCGTCCTTGACAGCTTGTTCCATTGTTAACCTGCTGCTTTTAAGATCTTTTGTTATTGTTCTCCACCACATTTCCTTTGGTCAGCTACGTCTTCTTTTACTTTGTGGAACACATTGCAAAGCGATCCTTATAATTGAGTATGGTTTATAGCGACCAACTCGACCCAGCCATTTACATCTCTTTGCTTTAGTAGTTTCTCTTATTGGTTTCATGTTAGCCTTGATGTGTAGTTGGTTATTTGAGATCATATTTGACCTGTAGACCTTCAAAATTTTTCATAAACATTTATTATATCTTCTCCATCTGGTGAGAAATATTATCTAATAAACACAGTATAGGATCCTATCATCCTGCTTTAGCTTGTCTTGTCATGCCACGTGGGTAGAGCCTGAGGACTGCATGAAAGCACCAGATGTGTTATAAAATGCTGTCTGAGTTGTTTTTCATTGCATTAAACTATTAGTAGCTCATAAAAATATATACTGTATGTATATATGTCCCATCATCGTCACTAGAAGATGGTAGGTGTTCATGCTAAGAGATTCTTTTGAATTATTCAAACGTACTACATGGGAATGTTGGTACTTGTCTCCATTTTGGATGAGAATACATGAAGTTACATGAGATTGTATGGGATTTTGAAATAAATAAATAATTAAACATGCCATGAGAGGTAACTTTTAAGGATATCTTAATTGTTATCTCTTTTGCATTAGCCCTTGATTTTTCCTCGTACATCAGTTAATTCTTTAATCGTCTTATGCAAGAACGCTCATGCACATCCATATTTATAAATATATAAACATATAAATACATAAATGTGCACATACACACCCATACAAAATATACATACCTGGACACATGCACAAAGACACACACACAGACACACACACACACACACATACACACATACATACACATATAAAACATAAATAGAACACTAAAGAGAAGTGAGGTGAGAGAATAGATGTTTATTGCATTCTTTTATAGCTGTTTCATACTCTTGTTAGTTATGTTATAGATATTATATCAGCATTCACAAGTATATATAAAATATACATCATCATCATCATCATCCAGTATTTTAAATCTGGGTTTTGTCTCTGTTAACTGGGGTGGCCAGATCTACCTTAATGCCATAGCAACTGAAGCAGTCAGGTGCAGCCTACCTCAACCTTTGGGCTGGATGGCTGGTGCCGATTCTCCCTTGCTATCATGAGGCTTTTTTGAAGCTGGATTGTCTATGGGGAGCATGCCCTTGCTTACCCCCAACCTCAGTTTCTAAACATGAGTGGTCCCGAGACCAAGGCCTCTACCAAGATTTTTAGGAAATGTGGTGGAAAACTAGCTCAGGATGGCATGGATGCTAATCTCTGAGACCCCTTTCCGAGCCCCCGTAACTACATACATAAAAATATATATGCGTGTATTCATCTATCTATGCAAATGTTCAGTGAAGAAAATTAACGGACTACTCTTAAGAATGATTCCTGGTAATCCATGCTCTTGGCAGAGCTTAATGCAAAATTTGTTAGATTCTTTGAACCCCTATTATTGTTGTTAAGGTAAAGGGTAAAGACCCCCTTCAGTCATGAATGACCATGGGATTGCACCTAGAAAGTTCCCCTATGAGGCACAAATCTGGGCAAGGTTGTTTATGGAAGACCTGCAGTTGCCCTTGTATACCAGCCTCTCGTCTTCATACCACTGATATTGTCCAAGGGAAAGGCAAAGTGGCCGATACAGTTTGGCACCAATGGCATCGCAACTCATTTCTACAGCTGAGTGAGCAAGAGCAGCATGAAGTAAAATGTCTTGCACAATACACAGCCTGGTTTGGGAATTGAACTCACTACCTCATGATTGTGAGTCTGATGCTGTAGCCACAGACCCATGCACCTTCACATTTATTACTATATATATGTGTATATGTATGTATGTATGTATGTATGTATGTATGTATGTATGCCCTTGTGCATAGATGTGTTTTGCATCTCTTTATCAGCGTCTACAACAAAGCAGAGACTGTTGTAGAGTTTCTTTGTTTTTCTTATATAAATATTCTTGCCAGTTATGTTACAAATGTTTTAATTTTTCCACGTAATCATTAAATTTATAACGACAGTGCATAATCAAGCAACAACAACAACAAAAACAACTACACCAAATACTATAACAATCACACAAGTACTATAACATCACCGCTACCACTGACAACAAGAAATACTGCTACCACGACACCACCACCACCAATACCACAAATTCATAACAACAACAGCAACAACATCTCCACACACCAATTTCAAACTTATATATTTATATTTATGAAATAATAAAGAATTACTGAAAATTTTCATTAAAAATGTTTCAAATAAGCAATATTTTAATAAAGAATTGCAAAGAATATTTGTGTGATGAGTTAGTACTGGTAGTAGTACATTGTGGTGGTTGAGTAGGAATCATGGGGTGTTGGTGGTTGTAGTCATTTATCAAGGAGTGTGGTGATGGTGGTGGTGGTGGGGTTATTCATTTCTCAGCTAATTTAGCCTTTAATTACTGCACGTTATAATTAAATAGCTTCGGAACAAGTTTTCCTACTTATTTTGTATTCTATTGTATTTATCCTATCTACTTGGCATTGTGTGTGTGTGTGTGTGTGAGTGAATATTATGTAATATTTTATCATATATGCATAAAATACATACATATATATATAT
>NC_069002.1:23229925-23230585 GCF_001194135.2 Octopus bimaculoides
ATATATATATATATATATATATATATATATATATATATACATAAATATATATATCAATCATCAGTGTATCTTATATCTGTAAACAAAGCACAATCTAAAGCATAGAGCAGTAATGTATTTATATGCAGTTCAATCTATGTCTGGGTCAAAGCCAAAGACAAATATAACTCTTCATAGTTGAAGAGATCTACCTGTCTTTGGGAGTCTGACGAGCCATGCAAGGGACTAAGGCCTTTATGGATGTGAAACCATTGGTCACTCTATGACCACACATAGATTAAACTGCATATAAATATCTATATATGTATGTATGTATAGAAGTATTTGGTGCCTACTCAAGCACGTATGCCCTGCATGTTATGTATGAATATGCAAGAGTGGCTGTGTGTTAAGTAGCTTGCTTACCAAGCACATGGTTCTGGGTTCAGTCCCACTGCGTGGCACCTTGGGCAAGTGTCTTCTACTATAGCTTCAGGCTGACAAAGCCTTGTGAGTGGATTGGGTAGATGGAAACTGAAAGAAGCCTGTCATATATATATATGGCCAGAGTGTCCTTAAAAGTGGCTGTACTCTAGTGTGGTCATAGTCCAGTGGCTGAAAGCTGCAAAAGAACAAAGGCTCATAAATAAATATTAGCATCTCTTCATTATCTGATGTTCC
>NC_069002.1:23230857-23231773 GCF_001194135.2 Octopus bimaculoides
TATATATATATATATATATATATATGTATATATATATATATATACATATATATATATGGCCAGAGTGTCCTTAAAAGTGGCTGTACTCTAGTGTGGTCATAGTCCAGTGGCTGAAAGCTGCAAAAGAACAAAGGCTCATAAATAAATATTAGCATCTCTTCATTATCTGATGTTCCATTGCTTCCTTTCATTGTGCTATGGTTTCCAAGAACTTTGCATAGTTTAGTAGCTTTGTGTTGGTAACAAAGTATGTTTTTAGGTAGACCAAATATTGGTAAAAGAAATAATAAAAGACTTGTAGACATCTCCACTTATATTCTTTACAAAATTATAACAAATGGCAAACTATAAAAATCAGAATATTTATTATCTTGCAGCATATCTCAAGATTTCTTTGGTTAAACATCACTACAAGTTATTGTTGCTTGTCAGAACAATATAATAATGGTCACCACATGTATATTCGATAAAGGTAGGAGGGGAGAAGAAGGAAAGAATATTATCTCCTCACTGCGGTGTTTGATATATCCGTCAGGGCTTTTGTAGAGTAGTGTAAACGTTTTGTATGCAGATTTAAATGTGTGTATGTGTGAGGATTTGTTTGGAAGTGTGGCACAGGCATTGAATGAGGAAGATCTATGGTAGTTGGAGAGATGCGAGGTGGGGATGATTCATTTGATGTGGTCAGAAAAGGCCGAACACAATGGTTCTCTGAGAGTGAGTAAGTTTAAAAAGCAGAAGTTGATGTATGCAAGAGTGACTACAATAGAAACAGAGAAACAGTTGCATAAATGGACAATGTGTTCCTTCGATGAAAAATGACTGTGTTTTGACAGAGAAGTTATTTGCTGCAGAAGAAAAAGAAACAAATAGTCCTTCTCATTATATATATATATACATATATAAATATATATAT
>NC_069002.1:23233905-23235009 GCF_001194135.2 Octopus bimaculoides
GGGGGGGGGGGCAATTGCATGTCAGAAGAATATTTTCTTTTTGTGTTTTGTAGAAATTTACAGAAACCAAGTAAAATGTATATTTTGAAAGAAAGAAAAAGAGCTGAAGAGATATATAAGAAAAGGTTGGGTGGGGGTGGACAGAAGACAGGAACAACCTTAAAAAACAATTCTTGACTTAACTGATAATATTGAAAAAAAATCATGGTTTATCTAAAAAAAACAATCCTTCGTACTGCAGAAGTTAAGCTGAACTTTAGTTGAACCTCGTCAAGGAATCATTTTTTGGTTAATGCCAGTTAATTCAAAAGTAAAGTACAGAGAAAAAGTAGAAAACAGAGAGAGACGGATGGGAAAGAAGCATGTTAAGTGAAGATGTATGTGTGTCTTTGTGTGTGGATGTATTATACAGAATCACATGTGTATTTACTCTGACAAGTTATTATTTAATTAAACTGATGACCCAAGACATAGATAAAGTTAATTTAATGTAGGAAATATGAATAGTTTGATGTAGCAGCTAAGGGCAAAGGACCTCAACATATAGAATAACTGCATTGAAAAAGATCAGTTTAACATATAGGAAAGCTTAGAAACAGTGACATAAAATGATAATGGTATGAAGATTATATTGATATATATATATATATATCATCGTTTAATGTCCCCTTTCCATGCTAGCATGGGTTGGACGATTTGACTGAGGACTGGTGAAACCAGATGGCTGCACCAGGCTCCAATCTGATTTGGCAGAGTTTCTATAGCTGGATGCCCTTCCTAATGCCAACCACTCCGAGAGTGTAGTGGGTGATTTATATATATTTCATATAAAGATTAGTGTACATTTAAACACAAAGAGGCAAGCTTTTAAACAGGTTGCCTAACATACTAGAAAGAACAGTCAAACCACTGTTCTTTCTAGTATGTTACGCAACCTGTTTAAAGACTTGCCTCTTTGTGTTTAAATGTACACTAATCTTTATATGAAAAATATGTTTATTGACTTTGTATGCATATTAGGCCACTAGTACAAAAAATTCCTATTATTTTTCCTACCCTGTATTAATTTTAACACACACACACACACACACACACACACACACA
>NC_069002.1:23235074-23237151 GCF_001194135.2 Octopus bimaculoides
CACACAAGTGCAAAGGTGATTCAGGAAATAATGCAATTTTTATTTGCATTACGTTTTGGCTGTTGTATGTTGAGTTGTGTTGCTAGACTTTCCACTTTGGATCCTGTGTATTGTGTATTATGAAGATGATTGTATGTGAATGTATTATACAGAATCACATATGTATTTACTCAGACAGGGTATTAATTAATTAAACTGATGACTCAAGATGTAGATGAAGTTATGTATATATACTTCTCTAGGCTTAGATTTAGTAGTTGATAAAGAGATAAATTAATTACAAATGAATCACAGTCCTTTACAAGCTATAGCCCCAATGGGCTTCATGCGATTCTTGGAAGTGTAGTCTATTTTTAGCTACAATAGCGACAACATGAATTTCTTCGATCTTCTTGCTCTGTTAAAATATTTGAGAAAAATTATACGAATGTGTCCAACTGATTAAAATTCTATTTATTTATTTGTGCAGCTGATGATGGCACTGCATTCAAATTGATGCAATGATTTCAATTAAATGGAATCACTTGAAACAGTTGTACTGCATCACTACTTGATATCCTGTTGCTTATTTTGATTATATATACAAACACATACACACACACCACACACACACACACACACTCATGGAGTTAAGTCAAAAAGTAATACAAATAAAAATTGCATTACTTTCTGACTCCCCTCATGGTTTTGTTCATAGGTTGAGTGTTTAGAATTCGAGTCTCTTTGCATTCTTTCTTGGTGGGCTGGCATTAAATGTAATTCAGCAGAAATAACTGGTTTCTTGCTTAAAGATTTCCCATTTTTGGTTGTATTGTTGTCTTTTTTCTTTTTTTTTTTTTTTTTTTCAGAGTTTCAAAAATCCCTGTGTTTTTTCTTCTATTTTTGTTTGGAGATCAGGAGTGAGATTTGAACAAAAATTTATGCAGATCTAAAACAACAACCACACGGTACCTTGTCTGATGTTTCAGCAATTGTGCCAATCTGATATCTTAGATACTGATATTTTATATATCTACCCTTCAAAGGATGTAAAGTTAAGTTGATGTAGGTGAGATTTGAGATCAGAATGGAGAGATCCACTCTGACAGACGTGGTCAATTTGACACTGACTCTATATATGCGTGTGTGTCTGTGCATGTGCACATGTATGTGTGTTTGTGTGTTTGTGTACATGTGTCTATGTCTGTGTGCACATATGTGCGTGTGTATATATATATATATATATATATATATATATATATATATATATATATATATATATATATATATATATATATATACACACACACACACACACACACACACACGCGCGCACACACACATGTACATAGATGGGTTCATACATATATCTGTATAAACATATATAGATGCACGCATGTATACATAAATATTTATAACCGCATCTGCATATACATCCTGATAATAATTTTACCAATATTGAGACAGGTTGTCTATCGCTTCCTTACAACATGTTACCCAACTGACTGCAATCCACTGATGCCTTGTTCCTTTGGCACAGCATCCTGTGATCCGATACCTAAGTTGACAGAAATATTAATCTTTTCATTAATTGAATGATTGTACATAGTGACAAATGTTGTGCTCTGGGGATTGGTTTGTCTACTTTGAGTAAATGAATAAATAAATAACATTTTGTTCATGTAATGAAAACTTCTCCCATTTTATAAAGACAGTAAAGAGTTATTCCCTCAGTTTCAAGACTGCCTCTGCGTAAGAGTACCCCTGCACAACAGTACCCCACTGCAAGAGTACGCCAGTGCAAGAACATCCCTATGCAAGAGAACCCCTGTGCAAGAGTACCCCTGTGCAAGAATATCCCCAGTGCAAGAGTACCCCAGTGCAAGAATACCCCAGTGCAAGAGTACCCTAGTTCAAGAATACCCCCAGTGCAAGAGTACCCCAGTGCAAGAGTACCCCTGTGCAAAAGAGAACCCCTGTGCAAGAATACCCCAGTGCAAGACTACCCCTGTGCAAGAGTACCCCTGTGCAAGAGTACCCCTGTGCAAGAGTACCCCAGTGCAAGAGTACCCCTGTGCATGAATACCCCAGTGCAAGA
>NC_069002.1:23237352-23238626 GCF_001194135.2 Octopus bimaculoides
CTGTGCAAGAGTACCCCTGTGCAAGAGTACCCCTGTGCAAGAGTACCCCAGTGCAAGAGTACCCCTGTGCATGAATACCCCAGTGCAAGAGTACCCCAGTGCAAGAGTACCCCAGTGCAAGAGTACCCCTGTGCATGAATACCCCAGTGCAAGAGTACCCCTGTGCATGAATACCCCAGTGCAAGAATACCCCTTAAAACCCAAGTTTTCATCTGTTTATTTAGATTATTGTCTTTACATCTGCTCACTTGGATTCCCTTTATAACCATTCTTTATCCTGCTGACTTGGTCCACGGTGAAGATATCAGAGTGTAAGTTCAAATCATTTGAGTGCTACAAAGTGTTTTCTATATTGAGATTCTCTCAATCTCATCTGTTGACTCTCAGTCTCACTCCACACACGCACACACGTACGCACACACACACGCGCGCGCACACACACACACATATAGTTAGAACATCCACTTTCCGTGCTCTTATGGGTCACACAGATCTTCCATTGCCAGTTACTCTTCCTGTTGCTCATCACTGGTCGTGTCCATGCAAGCAAATGTTTCCACATGGCTGAAGCTGTTTTCTCCAGAGATGGGACTTAAATGACTCTGTATGACAGTGACACTTATTGACAGCTATCACACACTGTCAAGAAGAAGAGAGGCATACATGCACCAGCACTAACACACACACACACACACACACACACACACACACATACACACATATACATGTGTATGTGTAACTATTTGGACTTTGGGTATATGTCAATCAAAGCACATCTGCCATTTGGGCTACCTGATGTCATCCACAGTTACTATGGAAGTTTCACTGGATCTATGTCAGGAAATCTGCAGTGTTTGTTGAGTTTATAGTTGATGAAGGAAACGAAAGATGGATTTAGTGGGAATCTTTTTTCTATACCAAGCACCTGAAGTAACACAGCCTGCCTGCACTGATTGATATCACTAAGGTGAAAAAGGGCACTAATCAGCACCAGTATTGCTAGAAATAAGAGTCAAAACAACTCGGTCGCCATGGATAATATTTTCCCTGGCCATTGAGTTGCAACCAGATGCACAATATCCTACGGGATAGATGTAGGGTGTGTTCAAATGATTGTTGTAGTAAATCAATCTTTTGTTTTCTTTATCAACTACATACATACATATATACCCCACCGCTACACATTCCAACCCCACCATCCCTATACATCCCATCCCACCTCCACTCCATCTGTTACACCCCACTCCCACATACCCCACCCCTACCTCCACCCT
>NC_069002.1:23239225-23240212 GCF_001194135.2 Octopus bimaculoides
ACTAAACCTTTTTTATTTTCTCTCCTTGTTTATTTCTGTGTTCTTTTCTGTTGAAGAGTGTAAGCTCGAAATGTAAAAGACTTTCTCACTTCCCAAGCGTTAAACTAATACATCTGTTTGTTGTTTACACACCCGTCTTTGTCCACTGTTTTGGGGGAAATTCTCACTATATACATACATGCATACATACATACATACATACATATATGCATATATATATATATATATATATATACAGACCACACACATAGGATGTTTTCTTTCAATTTCAGTTTGTCAGATTCACCCAAATTCACTTGGGGCTAAGGTAGATGAAACAAGCTCAAGGTGTCACGCAGCAAGATTGCACCTGGAAACATGTGTTTGGGAAACGAACTTCTTAACTGCAAAGCCATGCCTGTACCTGTGTGTGTGTGTGTGCGTGTGAGGTATAAACCACTATCTTCATGTTAAATAGACAACTTAGCAGCTCAGTAAAGATTGATAAAATAGATAAATACAAGGCTCGAAACAAGTGCTAGGGTCCAATGACATCAACTGAAACTCCATAAAATGTGGTGCCCCAGCATGGCTGTAATCAGTGTCTGCTGTTTGCTAAACAGCTCTAGGACAGATGCTTTAGATTCCTGCATCTAGTTTATGTCTATGTTACAACCATGGCTTATATGCTATTTTGTAGAATTGGAAACTTCCAAGTATGTGTGTGTGTGTGTGTTGGTGTTGAGCTTTGAGTCTAAAGCACTTTTAAATAAGCACACAAAATAATGTTTCTTTCTTTACCCATCCAACACATCCCAGTGTCGTGCAAAGACTGATGGTATAACTTTTGACTGCAGACATCATATATGTGTGTGTGTGTGAGGTTATACTCTTACACACACTTTCCTATACATACATACATGTATAAATATATACACACACACACACACACTTATATACACACACATATATATATATATGTACAAATGTACATATGGGTTATATTTG
>NC_069002.1:23240222-23248586 GCF_001194135.2 Octopus bimaculoides
TATATATATATATATATATATATATATATACATATATATATATATATGTATATACGTATGTATGTGTATACACACACACATACGCACACATGTATGTATAAATATATGTAGATAAAAGAATATGTGTAGATATGTATATATATGTCTGTGTGTATATATGTATCCACACATAAATGTGTGTGTGTGTGTGTATATATATATATATATATATATACACACACACACACACACACACACACACACTCGCTTTCATACACACATAAGTATATAGATGTATACATACCTGTGTGTCTGTTATTTTCTGGTCTATCACCTTAAGCAATTCATTCATGACTGCTGTAATTTTCTTTTCTCTTTCTTCTTTTTTTAAAAATATTTTTTGAACCAATCAGTACTGAAGTGAAAGAGTATGTCTAGGGTGGATGGCCAGGTGGAATCGAGAGAGTGTGGGAGGGGATGGAACTGACAAAAAGAGCAACGAGAAAATATAATTAAAAGTCTCTGATAAATAAGAAAAAAAAAAGCAAATCATGAAACTAGTCAAATTGTTTATGTTTTTGCTGTTATTTCTTATTGTTTTATTTTATTTTATTTTATTTCTTGTTTACTTTTGTGAAATGTTGTTTACTTCGTACTGTTACCTAAACAAAGTTTATTTACATGACAATCTACTGGAATGATAGTAAACATATTGAATCTGTGTGTGTGTATGCATTTATACGTGTGTGTATATGTGTGTATGAGTGTATTTCAGATGTGTGTGTATGAATATCTATCTATCTATCTATCTATCTATCTATCTATCTATCCATTCATCATCGTTTAATGTCTGTTGTCCATGCTGGTATGGGTTTATATATATATATATATATATATATATATATATGTGTGTGTATATATACACACACACACACACACACACACACACACACATATATACACTCCATTTTATATTTTTAATTTTGTGCATGTGCATTATTCATTTTTGATTACACATTTTTGACTACACAGTATAGTTGGGTCCTGTCTGTGAGAAAAATAACACCATGATGCAGTTCACTCTGCCAGAAATTTGGAAACGGCTTGCTGTACTGCTTGGCATTTGCACCAGAAGCTCCAATACAAACATGTCCATGTGTTTGGGTGTCAATCTGAGCAGAGGGTAGAGGATTTGGAAAGAGATGAATGAGTCTAATGGTGATTGCAAAGATACGGTAACTCGAAATACTTACTCTGATTTGAATTTGTTGGTGAGATCTAGGCCATGATTGACAACAATCCCTCCAAGTCAGTCAGGTTTATGGGAGTGTTTGAGTTCCTTATCAAGCAGGTAATGCATGAAGACATTTGGTATTCCTCACAGAAGATGAGAAAGGGCCAATTTTTTACTGAAGCCATCAAGGACAAGAAGAAAGACCCACGCTATGAAGCTTTTGAACAAACTCAAGCAACCACTCCAACCAAACATGCTTTGGTTTTTCTCAGACAAGAAATATTTCTTCCAGGATGTGACGGTGAGCACACAAAACAGCCGTTGGCTTGCCATGTCCCCAAAACATGTACTGAGAGTGATCAAAATCAAACATCAAATCAACATTACGGTGTTTGGAGTGATCACTAGTGATGGTGACATTATGCCTCTATTCATCTTCCCACACAGGAAGATATTTGTTCTTAGTTGGCAGGGGATTTGACCTGAGACTATTGAGACTAAAATAATACAACAGAGTAGACCGTATCAGCCATTCAAAAACATTAAAAAACTGTGAACTTTACTTAACTGTTTAGCATTTAAACTGGCCGTATCCAGCCCAAATATTCTACCAGTTTTTTGTTCATACAGACTAAATTTGGTGTCTTGCACCTAACCTGCAATGTCAGTCTAAAAATACACAATCACATCATTGAAATCTTGAAGCTATGAGATAATGCAGGATAAATTCAAAACAATGTGAATAAATAAACATTAGATTGGACTAATCTGAATGTTGAAGGATTACACTGTGACACCAAATAATAATTTAAGTGAAGGTATCATTCTGAGACTGTGTGTGTGTCTGCATTGCATATACATATATATGTGTGTGTGTGTGTGTGTGTGTGTGAGTTTAGAGGGATCTATTATCTGGTTTGGATACCGTGGTAGCTCTCAGTGATGTTCCAGGTTATGGTAATTGCCTATACTCTGTGCAGTGGAAACATGTGTAGGTAGTTGTAACCATAAAAGCATGGTGTATGACATTGTAAAAGAAAAGGAAAGAAATTTTGAGGATGTACCTATCTCCATATTCTCTATCATAATAAATACTGCAAATATATATGTATATATATACATAATTAAGGGATCAGCAAATATTTGCTTCACCATATATATATATATTTTGGGATGATCATTTTTCTTTCTTGCCAAATAAACACATACTCTATATATTTGTTCTTCACTCGTTTATCGTTGTTCTTTTTGTAACTCATGTCCATTGTCCAGAAATATTTCATCACACATCTGTGACCTCTTCAGTGACAATTTCTATCTTCATGTGTGCTCTTGCTCTGCTTGTTCCACTGAGAATGAAATAAGCAGAGAAAAAGCATGCATGAAAATGAAAAGTGTCGCTGAAGAGGTCACAGATGTGTGATGAAATATTTCTGGACAATGAACATGAGTTAGAATAAGAACAACAATAAATGAGTGAAGAACCAATATATGGAGTATGTGTTTATTTGGCAAAAGAAAAGAGAAAAAAATGATCATCCAAAAATACAACAATATCTGTTTTGACACATGACTTCACATCAGGAATCTTGCAACACAAATTCATTTATATATAACAAATTAAATGAATGACAAGGGGATAAGAAATTATCAACTTCATTAGCCTACAGCTGTTTCTGCTATAAGATGCAATGCGCTCATAGTTGAATGCTCAGTCTTTTTGAAGCTCTGATGAAGCTCTAGGTTGATACACAATCACTCAACAATGACTGCATTGCATCTTGTACAGCAGAAACAGCTGTAAGCTAATGAAGTTCACACCTTAACTTCTTATTCCTTTGTCCTTTTAATTTTTTTTTTTCTGTTCTGTACATGACTAACATTTTGTTCTGCAGCACGTGCATACCAGGTTATTAGTATCACTCCACCTAAGTGAAACAGTAATAATAATATCTGTTTTTAGAACATTGGCTCTCAAGGAACATCGCATAAGGCTTTATTCTCTCCAATGCTGCTGTGAGTGCAATATCATCTACATGATGTAGCAAATATTCCATCAGAATTTCCTAAATGATGTTGGCATTGCCTTTAAGATAAACCCAAGACTTGGGCCCCATGCTATCCACCTACAACAAAAATCACACATCTCATAACAACAGTATGGCACAATTATTCCACCTCAATTGGTCCCGCTCTCTTTAACATTACATTAAAGCAGAAAAAGACCCCATAAAGTTCAAGAAGTCTTTGGACAAATTCCGTTAAAAAATCCTGGATAAACCTCCTACACCCAGATATGTCTCCATAAACAATAAATCTCTAGTTGAGTGGGCCATGTTGTCCGATTCCTGATTTAAATGACTTTGCTAGGTGGTGCTATTAAGTTAGACATGACCTGGACCAATCCTTGCCAAAACCTATCAAAGTATCACAGTATAAGGCTATATATAATAACATGTAAATGTTAGGTTGAAAAATCCTTTTGGATAGAAAGGGCAAAGGTAGCCCATTGGATTTGAACCCATATCTCCTGTAAGCATGACAGATGTTATACCATTGGACCAAAACAATTCTTTGAATTTCTCTGTTCATTGTAGAAACTCTTTTCTTACCAGCAAGAATTGTATGAATGCATGTGTGTGTATGCATGCATGCATGTATGTGTGTGTGTATGTATGTATGTATGTATGTATGTATGTATGTATGTATGTATGTATGTATGTATGTCTCTTCTACTTTTCAATTATTATAAATCTTCCATTAAGGAGGGAGCCGGTTTCCAACAAAGATACAAGGCTCCATCTTTGGGATGTAGTTAAACAGACAGATTCACATTTGGAACTTCAGAAAAGTCTTGCATATTTTTACTGTTCCACTCACAGATTGCATTTGTAATGTACGAATCAGCCGGTCAATTTCTCTTTTTCAAAATCCCAGTTTATCCAAATCCTCCTTTAAGTATTTATTAACAGAACCTAGTGCTCCAATTATTATTGGTATGAATATGAATGTCTGGATAGAGAAGCTGGAGGTTTCGAAGCAGTTCTCCAAAGATATCCTCTTTTCTTTTCCTTTGATTTTCAAAGAGATATTTATATCTGCAGAACAGCTGACCCCTATGATGGTACCTACCTTTGGGCCCCTCTGTCCCAGACAACAATATCCATCCTGTTTTGTTTACATATGTCAGAACTTTTCATGGGAATATTCTTTGAGTTGGTGTTTATGAATGTATACCATAAGAGAGGGATTCTCTAAGTTTATTTCAGGGCAGTATGTGTGTATGTATGTATGTATGTATGTATGTATGTATGTATGTATGTATGTACGTACGTATGTCTGTCTGTCTGTCTGTCTGTATGTATGTATGTATGTATGTGTGCATGAGTGTGTGTGTGTAATTATATTATGTAGGTAGGGTAAAATAATACCCCAAAATATTCCAGCCTCTTGTTTTGTTATACACACACACACACTCATACATGCACACACATTGATATCTGTACATACATGTTGAAAACCTAGATTGCTATCTTCCATTTTTCACTGCATGTGATCCTTCAGGAAAAATAGAGACAAATAGGTTTATATATATATATATATAATATATATATATCTACATGATTATATATATATATATCATCATAAATATGTATATGTGTATCAATATATGTGTGTATGTTTTATGAATATGCAATGTTTAATTGGTCATATTCTGATTCCTGTCCTTGTACACACCATTCTTACTATTTTATATTCTATTACAAGAATTTTTCATACTTTACTTCTGATAAATTTGAAATCTTTTCTTTATCCCCCCCCTCTCTCTCCTTTTTTATTTTCCTTTCTCTTATTTTCTATCAGTTTACTTTTTTTCTCATCACTCATAATCCCTCCATCTCTCACCCTTACTCTCTCCCACTCTCTCTCTCTCACCCCCCCTCTCTCTCTATCTCACTCACACACTCTCTAATTTTATTCTTCTTCTCCATGTGATGTTGGAAGCCTTTTTGCCACCACCACCACCAAATTGCAATTACCTAAACATTTCTGGCGGCACATCTATGTTGAGAATAATAATGAAACTTTAATTCCAATAAATTCATAGATATATAACTTATATTAAATTACCATTTAACATCTCAAGGCATAATGAATTTTGCATTTGGGATTTTTATGGATTTCGCAGTCTGTGGTTTCAAATTTGAATGTTGGCAAAATTCTGTTTGTGAAGGATATCCCACTCCAGTTCTTTAAGAGTGGTACACAATGCTGTGTCTTAAAGAGTACTCCCTAGAACTCTCGGTAAGCACAGTTGCCATCATTGATTCCATTTCTAATCACTGCTGAAGTGATGTTGCAGAACTATGGGCTGTTGTGGCTTTCATCCCTACAGAGTTTAATGAGGGGACACATTTAGTTGCATGAATGAGTGAAAAAAAGTAAAAGAAATATTTTATAAATGTGTGTGTGTGTGTGTGTGTGTCTGTGTATTTTATAAAGAATTTTACCTTGCAGAGCTGTGGTACTAAGTTCAATTTTACCCAGCAACCCTTTGAATAAGTCTCTTTTAACAGAGACAGGGTTTGACCAGTATCTTAGGAGTTAATTTCCATTGAAGGAAACTGTTTGGAGGTCTGTTTATTCAAACACACACACACACACACACACACACACACACACACACACACACACACACACACACACACACACACACACACACACACACACACACATATATATATGGGTTTCAGCACATTTACTGTGAACCAAATTTCAACGAAAAAGTAATAATGTACCTGAAGCTATGAAAAAAACAGTTGCTCCTCAAGGTGTTGAGCAGTGGAATTGAACCCAAAAGCCTATATTCGTTTTCCTAATTAGAGTGATATCTTTATTGTGTTGTGTATTGTGCATTAAGTTAGTACCTTCCCATACCATGGTATTTAATCAACTCTCTCAAGATCCTGACTTGCCAGGAAGTGACCCAAGCACTGTGCCTCTGTGGCACATGTGAACTGTGACTTGCAAGATCAAGCATTGAAACTGCAATGGGCTGCTATCAGTCGAGGTATTGCTTGAGCTGTGCCTTGATTGCCAGTCCATCTGGCATTGCTCTCTTCCACCATTCCAGCCATTGAGATCAAAGGTCTTCATCTGCTTGTTCTGGTGGCAGGGTTTTTTTTTTTAAGGTATGCCCCTCTAGATCTACCCAAATCAGTGGGAACATGTTCTCCTCAAGAAAGTTTAATCTGGGACAGTTTCCATCCTGAGTCAGAGGCCCAGATCTTTCCCTGAACATGATTGATTGCCAAGGTATATGAGAACCAGTATCTGATGAGAGACTATATATTGGGTGTCCTTCAGAGAAAAGTACCACTTTTGCACAGCTTAGTACCTCTACACAACTTTTGATCTTCTATATATACGTGTCTGTGTATATCTTGTCAGCATGCAGTTTAACTTAACTGATAGAGTATTCAGCTAGTATCCGAGGGGTGCAGGTTTGAATCCCATGGCTGTTTGTTTACAACTTTTTCTGTCATATAAGGATAACATACCCAGTCTTTCTGCTGTTTTCACAGCTATACTGCATTCGAAATATTACCTTCTTGCCTGTACGATATGATACACAATCGATGCTTCTAAAAGCAAAATAAAGTTTGTTTACATCTGTGGTTGTTGCATATATATATATATATATATATGTTTGTACATGTATTTATATATATATATATATATATATATATATATATATATATATATATATATATATATATATATATATATATATATATATGTATGTGCATATATGTACATCTATGTACATATACATTTATGTACATGTATATACATATGTATATATGTATATACATGTATATATGTATGTACATATGTATACACACATATGTTGAATGAATTGTTTCAATAGGAAGGGATGAAAGCAAGAAACAAGTGATATAACTCCTGGCAATAAAGAGAAAATTTGCTCAGTAACAGCCCGAACAACAGTAAGATGTGCCCAGGGATGGGGAGTATGCAATGTGTTAATAAAATATCAGTAATTGTACGAAATATCTGTGAAGATCGAGCTGTGGACATATTTACCAATTTATTAAAGAGCGATTGAAGTGTTGTTCACATGTTTAAGATATGTCGACAAATATTAATGTTTGTACATTTTCCTCAAACATACATCTCACTGATACATCATAAAATAAACTTGATTCATTTTGAGATGTGATTTAGCAATCTGGTTGCAGCTGTGGCTGAGTGGTTATGATATAAGCTTCTTAACTCTACATTCATGTCTTTGATGAGGAGAAATTTGGGGTATTGTCCCATTGTGGGGTACTTTTGAATGACTTATTTTTTACGAAGGGCCTTTGGCTGACTAATACCTTGTGGGTGGGATTTGGTTGACAGAATTGACAGAAGCTGTATGGAAGCACCATCCCCCAGCATGTGTATATGTGTGATTGTGTGTGTTTACATATACAAATAAATAGGTATCTGTGTGTGCACGTATATATGTGTGTGTGTGTGTGTGTGTGTGTGTGTGTATGTATTGTATTTCACTTGTTTCAGTCGTTAGACTGTGGCCATGCTGGAGCACTGCCTTGAAAAGTTTATTCGAACAAATTGGTCCCAGTACTTATTCTTTGTTCTCTAAGCCTCGTACTCATTTTATTGGTCTCTTTTTGCTGAACTGCTAAGTTATGGGAACATAAACACACTAACATCGGTTGTCAAGCAGTGCTCAAGGACAAACACAAGACACACACACATATAATGGGCTTCTTTCAATTTCTGTCTACCAAATACACTCACAAGGCTTTGGTTGGTCTGAAGCTATAACAGAAGATACTTGCCCAAGGTGCCATACAGTGGGACTGAACCTGGAACCTTGTGATTGCGAAGCAAGCTGCTTAACTGTTTGGCTGATTTGTATGAGTGCAGGTATTGTAGCGTAGTTAAGAAATCCACTTGTCTGCTGTAGTTTTGGGTCAAACAAGGCCTTTTGAGGAAATCTGTTAGAAGGAAACTGAAAGAAACCTGTTGTGTATATATATATATATATATATATATATATATATATATCATCATCATCATCATCATCATCATCATCGTTTAACGTCCGCTTTCCATGC
>NC_069002.1:23248596-23250138 GCF_001194135.2 Octopus bimaculoides
ATCATCATCATCATCATCATCATCATCGTTTAACGTCCGCTTTCCATGCTAGCATGGGTTGGACGATTTGACTGAGGACTGGTGCAACCGGATGGCTACACCAGGCTAGAGTAAAAATTAATTAATTAATCAATCAATCAATTAATAATTAATAATTTTACCAAGTAGTCAATACGTTAAAAAACCTTTTTAGGTGAATTATACAAAATATTCTATAATTATATACATAAAATAAGTTTGTTATTGTCTCGGAGATTTTTATGGTAGTTGAAAAGACATTAACACCTATATCTAATTCAGTACGTGATGAGGCACTTAGCTGACCCTGATTATAATTATGTACATAATTATAGAATATTTTGTATATATATTTATTTGGAATTTACAGAAAAGCAAAAAACAAAGACAGGTTATAAACAACAAACAGATGTATTATTCTAACGCTCAGGAAAGTGAGAAAGTCTTTTACTTTTCGAGCCTACGTTCTTCAACAGAAAGGATCATGAGGAAATAAACAGAGAGAGAGAATAAAAAAAGCTTTAGGGGCTAGCGGTAAATCATGGCAGCTGGCTGGACAGAGGTAGTTAGACAGGAGAGCTATTTATCCAATATATATTCGCTGTCATACCTACCTCACTTTCTACCCTTCCCTTATCGGCAGAGAATCACCAAGCCCTTTCTCTTCTATTGTTCCTCATTTATAAGGGCAAGACTTTTAGTTATGCAAGTTACAGGACTCTTTTCACAAATGTTGGTACCATGAAAAAAATGCAACTAGTACAGTACATTCTGTAAAGTGGTTGGCATTATGAAGGGTATCCAGCTGAGGAAACATGCATAAGAAGAGCACCATGCAGACATCTTTCTCATGAGATCCTGTGAAATTGTCTAACCCATGTTAGCTTGAAACACGTATGTTAAGTGATGATAATGATGATGATGGGTGCATGTGAATATATATATAATCTGCATTGTGTTATGAATGGTGAGTATGCTTTTGAATTCTTCCAGGATATAATAACAAAGTGTCTTGGAAAGTAGGTAAAGGTTGGTGACAGAAAGAGCATCCAGCTGTAAAAATCCTGCCTCAGATACCTTCTCATCTAACTCGTGCTGGCATGCAAAAATGGATGTTAAACAAATGAATAAACTGAAATGAATGTGTGTGTATGTATATGTGTGTGTGTGTATGTGTGTGATAGCAAGTCTTCAATTTGATATTGTTTGAGCAGTGGTGATGTTTATTCATGTCTCCTGTAAACAATCTGTTTCGTATCTTGACAGTTCCAATGTGTTAAAACCTGCAAAATATAAAGTACCTTACTTGTTAAACAGTTAAGGGGTGGTGACAGGCAAAACATCTGACCATAGAGTACTACTTCAAATATGTCTTGTCCAACCCATGCCAGCATAGACAATGCAGACGTAAGACATTACTGACAACGCCCTCTCCATCACTGAGACTGACATGACGGTAATGGTGATGTTGTTGTTGTTGTTGTTGTTGTTGTTGTTGTTGTTGTTGTTGTTGTTGTTGTTGTT
>NC_069002.1:23250148-23255349 GCF_001194135.2 Octopus bimaculoides
GGTGGTGGTGGTGGTGGTGGTGGTGGTGGTGGTGGTGGTGGTGGTGGTGATGACGATGACGATGATGACTCACTAGCACAAGCCCTACCAACTATCATCTACTTCTTGATTTTCCTCATTTTAGTGTCTGTTTCTTCCAATTTGTCATGATTTGGAATGGTTTCTATTACAGAATCTGACTATTTGTAACTAAACCTGTGTTGACTTTTTTGTGGCAAAAACCTTATCCCAACAAAACACTTTATTAGTTCTTTGCCATGTTTTTCCCAGTAACATGTTTTCCATCTAACAATCCTTTTCCGGCCATTTCTGTTACACGTTCCTACCGTCACAGTAATTTCCCCTGCACATGTTCGTTGATGTCGTTAACACTCTGCCATTTTCACAGATCAACTTCCAAGCAAGTTAATGCTGCATATCAATAAACCTTTCAATCATGTATTTCCCATCACGCCTTTAATTTTTTATCATTTGATGCCTGGCTCTCAATAGTTTGTGGCATTACACTTCTTACCTAATTTTCATGCAAACTTCTGTTTGGAATTAACTATGATTGTATATGTGTGTGTGTGTGTGTGTGTGTGTGTGTGTGTGTGTGTGTGTGTGTGTGTGTGTGTGTGTGTGTGTAAGGATTAGATTACCTATGTTCAGTCCACTGCAGGGTAAAGGTATCAGCATGGTCTGATGTGGAAGCTGTGAATTTGAGCTTGAAATCATACTGGTTTGATGAGCTTATTCTGCCACACTAGCATGCAATTATAAAAATCAAGACCATCTAATTGAACAAAGATACACATAGCAACTATCTATCCTGTTTGAAGCCATTCCTTATAAATATAGAAAACTATATTAAAACTGGATTTGTTTGCATTCATTTTAATATCTGGATTCACAGTTGCATCACCATGCATTACATCAAAATGACTTATATAATTGTAGAATTCACCTCACAAAGCCAACAATTGTTTCTGTTGTATTACCATATTTGGAAATAGAAAATATCATTGAAATTAATACTTTTCAAGGCAGTCCAAAATTATTTGTTGTCTAATCCTTTGAATTTCTTGATAATCTTCTAAATGATATTTGGATCTTCTTGTCATACATGAAGGATTACCCTGGATGTGTTTTCTCCTTGCATTTATTGGTGTCTGATTGTTTAATGTAATTAACCAAATTCATTTAAAACTGAGTACTTTATTGATATCTACCTGGATATTTTAATCCCATTTTCTCTTCTTGTATATATATATATATATATATGAAATAAGTATTTTAAAAAAGGAAGCTTATTTAAGAAAACTCTACAAAATAATTCACTTGGTGTGAAACTCTGACCTGTTTCAATTACTTTTGATGAAACTCTTTCAACAGAAGAGCATAAAAATGTTCTCACTTTTCCATTTTTTTTTTTTTTCAGGTATGTCATTCTTTGATTTGGAGCATTGCAAAGTTTGTTAGCTTCTGGGAATTACGTAAGTAAGTGTTTACATTTTTAAGTGCCACAAGGGTACATTCAACAGATAAAGTTGAAATAGGTAAAGTTAAAATCAAATTTATTAGTTTATGTTCTTGTGCAAAACTTGCACATGTTTCATTTTTTAAAGATATTTTATGAGCTTTTCAATATTAGTTTTAGCAGAAAATCATTTGTAAGAAAAAAAGTAAGAACACAAAATGAAGAAGAAACAAACCAAAAAATTCAACAAAAAAGCAAATACTAGTTAATTCAGATCCATGATAAGCAAAATAAAAAAAAATGTTCTTTTATAGAGAATGAAATGCCATCTCTGAAAAAGCACTTTCAGAGAACATGATTTTGCTGTCTAAAAGCTTGATAATTTCCAAATTTACCATAAACTTAAATCTAAACAATATCATGAAATATTTTAGAGAAATGTTTTCAATAATGCTCTTCTGGTGAACCATACATTCCTTTTCTAGAAGGAATGTCAAATTTCTATTCATCAAACTCCAAATTTCATCATGGGGAGCTTAACATCCATCTTTTCTTGAACTTTGGTAAAAGTTCTTTCCACAATTCTACAGAGACGAACGATATCCATAAGCATCTGTTTGTGTTTGCTTAAAAAGTTGTTCTGTAATTAGAAAAATACAAGAATTATATTTGAATATTTTGAGGTGTGCTGAAAATTCTTTTGCATCATTTCTTTAATCATTTTATCATCAAAACTCTTCAGATTTTCCAGAATATCATCAAAAAGATTCTTCATAATCTGTTTTTATATTTGATTTGTGAGATTCTTGATGTTGCTCATATACTAAAGCAGAAGCAGACTTGGGTTGTATTTAGGGTGGGTCATTTTGCCAATGATACATGCATTTTCTGGTTTTGTTTCACTCCTTTTATTATTATTTGTCAATTGATGAGCTAGCAGAATTGTTAGTAGACCTGACAAGATGCTAAGCTGCATTTTAAAATTCTGAATTAAAATTCTATCAAAGTCACCTTTGCTTTCATCCTTTTGAGGTTGATGACACAAATACCATCTGAATGCTAGGGTTGATATTGTCAAATAGTCCCCTCCCCAAACTCTCAGGCCTTCTACGTATAGTAGAGGAGATTATTATTTGTCAATTGCTCAACCAATTATTTAAACAATTGTTTTCTTACATTGCCCAGACATTCAATTAATCATCTAGGTCTGTCATTGCCATTCACAACCTCATCAGTGACCTAGCCTCTCTACATCAGGTCTATCCGAGAGCATGTCATTAACGAACTTGCAAATGGCAATGAAAGGACTTTGACAAACCCAGACGATTGATTGAATGACAGGGCAATTTAGCAAAAAGTATCAATTGGTTAAATGGTTAACCAATTGGCTAATTATGATAAAAGAAGTGGAACAGAACCTCTGTGTGTGTGTGCCTATTATTGGCATAATGACCCTCCCAGAATGCAATAAATTCTCTATGTCTTTGTTCTCATTACCAATTCCAATCAATTAAAATGAACAGTTTCATCATATTAAAACAGCGACCAAGAAGTGTTTTCTCACAATATCAGTAACACATTTGACTGTGAAAGGCAGCTATTCTCACTCAAAATGTCATTGCCCTTAACTGCAGAATGAAGTTTTGTGAACCAATCTATCTTTTATTGAGGAATAACATGTTTGAATCTTTCTCTTTTGTGATTTGTCAAATTTATTGAGGCAATGTGACTCATAGAAAATACCAATTCTATTTTTTGGTAGATATTTAACATCATTACTGGAATAACCATAAAATTTAATTTTGCAATGAAAGGGTGAAGCAGTTCACTTTCTGGAACTGCAAGATAATGGTAAAATATAAATGTATTCTTTAGAAAAAAATGTATTGCATTCAAGAACTGGAGAGAAGACTTCACTTAAAACAAGATTAGGCTTTATTTGTGTAACACAATACAGAAAAAAATGGCTTCTTCTGGCAGTTTCTCTCTCTCCTCTCTGTCTCTCCTCTCCCCTCTCTCCTCTCTCCCCCTCTTTCACTCTCATTTTTGCCTGGTTACCATTAAGTTTGCTTGCCATAGCAGCAGTATCATTGTGCTTTTAAACAACTGCTACGTTCAAACCTTTTTAATCCAACTCTCCTGGGACAGTTCTATGATAAAGAGTTCCTGTTTTAAAGTGATCTAAATTATAAAAAAGGCCTTCCATCAAAGATTCATGTTAATTTATGTTCCAAACACCTGCTTATTAACGACAAAATTATTTTACTAAATCCTTCATTATTTTCAAAATTAATTGAAGTGTATTTCTGCAGAAATAAGGGGAAAAAAATGAGTTAAAACTATCTAAATTAAAACCTCCCATCAAAATTGCATGTTAATTTATGTTACAAACACAAGCTTAAAAGTGACAAAGTTACTTCACTAAATTCTTTATTTTTTTTTTTTTCAAATTTAATTGCAATATAGGCATTGTATTTCTAAAGAAATATGTTTGAAAAAGGGTTAAAGTGATCTAAATTAAAACTTCCCATCAAAATTTCATTCTAATTTTAATTTCAAAAACATGCTACCAAAAGAGTCACCTAGATTCTTCATGACTAAATCTGAAATAGTTTGGTTACTTCTCTCTTCACTAACATCAGTATTTTCAAAATGTCTTTTATAAATTTGTCCATTTCTATCAGTGTAAAACATAGCACACAACAGATGAAAGATGAGACAAATGTCATACACCAGAAGTTTCATTTATTATATGACATGCATCATATTCTGTAGATTCCTTTTGAATTTGGCCTCAAAGAACAGTATTAACTGACAAAACTACAGAAGTCTGAATAATTAGTAACAACCTTCTAATGCTTTGAACCTCTGTGGGTACGTTTTCATCTTACTATACTCTTGGAAGACAGAAGCAGGCAACCACATGTCTTTATGTTTTAGATTGAATATAATGATGTTTCTGCCAATTATTAAGCCCTAAACACAAAACCATGTGACCACTTACTTTTGTGTCTTCCAAAAGTAGTCAAAAGCCTATCTGCTAAAATGTATTCGAAGGGTTTGAAAGGTTAAAAACAATAAAAATTTACAAATATCTTTATAATTTTTCATCAAGTCTGTAATGCAGAAGGCTACCACATTACAGTCATTCCTATTTTCAGAAACTTCACTTCTAATCTTGATTACAAGGAGATAATTCTTCCATTTCCAAAAATGATATTCTCATTAGTCTTTTTAAGATTTCTTTGTTTCTTTGAAACTTCTTCCTTGTGTCTGTTAATACCGAGTAATTCCTAGTTATCTTTACGTAGATTCTTTCTGGTTTTCCAAATTGCATCAAATAAACAAATGCATATAAACAGATGTCCCTCTGAATTGGAAGTAAGTTCTGATTGGCATCTATTAGAAGTTTTGATAGTAGGGAAAAAAATATGCTTTTAATATTTCTCAAGTGAATTGTACTTTTTTTAAAATAAAAATGTTAGGTATGCATTGATATATATATATATATATATATATATATATGTGTGTGTGTGTGTGTGTGTGTGTGTGTGTGTATGTATGTATGTATGTATATATATATATGTATATACACATGTATACACACACACATATGCATATATATCATCATCATCATCATCATGTATATATGTATATATATATATATATATATATATATATATTCACATATGTGTGTTGTGTGTGTGTGTGAGTGTGTGTGTGTGTGTGTGTGTGTGTGTGT
>NC_069002.1:23255359-23257748 GCF_001194135.2 Octopus bimaculoides
TGTGTGTGTGTGTGTGTGTGTGTGTGTGTGTGTGTGTGTGTGTGTGTGTGTGTGTGTGTGTGTGTATATATATGTATATGAATAGTTTGAAGTGGTATACAAATTTTATATATTAAGGAAATAATCAGGATTTTGAAAAAATATTTATTAACGCTTGTATCTTGTTCATTTCTGAGACTCATCAGATATGATTTTATACATCATCATCATCATTATTATTATTATCATCATCATCATCATTTAATGCCAGCTTTCCATGCTGGCATAGGTTGGATGTTTTGACAGAAGACTGGCAAGCCAGGAGGCTGCACCAGGCTCCGATATGATTTGGCAAGGTTTCTACAGCTGGTTTCTATTCCTAACGCCAACCACTCTGAGAATGTAATGGGTGCTTTTCGTATGTCTTATGTAAATCTGGAGGAGAATGTTCTTTTGTTATCTATGTATCTGTGTATATATATATGTGTACGTATATCTGTGTGTATATATATGTGTACGTATATGTGTGTGTATATATATGTGTACGTATATGTGTGTGTATGTGCTTGCATGCATGTGTGTGCAAGCATACACTTGTCACATTATCAAATAAAGACACCATGAAGTATGACATGAAGTATGACATGAACCAAAGACTGGACTCAGTAATGGATTCCACACTTCTCTCCAGTATCTAGTGTAGTACAACACAGGGCATCAACCTCAGGATAAGCTAATGTGCAGAATCCAAGCCAAGTGATAGAAATAATAATCCTTTCTACTCCAGGCACACAGCCTGAAATTTGGTGGGAGGGGGCCAGTCAGTTAGATTGACTCCAGTATGCAACTGGTACTTAATTTATTGACCCTGAAAGGAGGAAAGGCAAAGCCGACCTTGGTGGAATTTGAACTCAGAACATAAAGACAGACAAAATACCATATGGTTTTGGTAGACAGAAACTGGAAAAAGCCTGTCGTATATATATATATATATATATATATATATATATATATATATATGTATGTATGTATGTATGTATGTATGTATGTATGTATGTATGTATGTATGTATGTATGTATGTATTTGTGTGTGTGTGTATCTGTGTTTGCCCTCCCACCATCACTTGAGAACTGATGTTGGTGTGTTTATGTCCCTGTAACTTAGCAGTTCGGCTAAAGAGACTGATAGAATAAGTACTAGGCTTAGAAAGAATAAATTCTGAGGTCGATTTGTTTGACTAAAGGTGGTGCTCCAGCTTGGCTGCAGTCAAAATGACTGAAACAAGTAAAAGAATAAAAGAATAAATTGTAAAACAGTTGCAGAAAAATTATATAATCTTTCAAATTACCTTATCAGTGTTCTGCTGGACACTGATGTTGTTTCTACAACTATTATGTAATTATTATGTTAATCTGCTGAAACCCATGTATGTTTTGTGCATCATGTGTGTGTGTGCCACATAAAAAGCACTCATGGTGGTGCTTAGCACCATGCAGTACACTCTGTGGAGTTGTTGGCATTAGGAAGGGCATCCAGCAGTTGAAACCATGCCAGTTCAGACAGTGAAGCTTGGGGCAGATCCTGGCCTTACCAGCACCAGTCATATCGTCCAAGCCATGCTAGCATGAGAGATGGACAATAAATTCTGATGATGTGCTTTCATGCATATGTGTGTGCATGTGTATATATATATATATATACATATATATATAGTCAATTTAAACATGAAAAAGCAAGAAAAAACACAAAAAAAACAGCGTGAGGACAGTGTTATTGGATGCTCAAGAAAGGAAAGGAAAGAAAAGACGCGCGTGCACACACACACACTCATATTATTTGTGCTTCCACATTACTCTCTTTTACTCTTTTACTTGTTTCAGTCATTTGACTGTGGCCATGTTGGAGCACCACCTTTAGACTTATTCTTTGTAAGCCTGGTACTTTATTCTATCGGTTACTTTTGCCGAACCGCTAAGTTACGGGGGCATAAACGCATCAGCATTGGTTGTGAAGTGATGTTGGGGAGACAAACACAGCCACACAAACATACACACATGCACATACATATATATATATACATATATACGATGGGCTTCTTCCAGTTTCCATCTACCAAATCCACTCACAAGGCTTTGGTCGGCCCGAGGCTATAGTAGAAGACACTTGCCCAAGGTGTCATGCAGTGGGACCGAACCCGGAACCATGTGGTTGGTAAGCAAGCTACTTACCACACAGCCACTAAGAATGTTTCAAAGGTTTTTTGAACTGTGGCACCATTCACCAATCTGTTAGTTTATTGTGGAGAAATAGTGAGAGAAGCATGAGTTCAATCCTTACAATAGTTGACCGTCACTGCTTCTGCATCTAAGCCACAACTATGTTAAGATGATTATAACAGAGTCTGACCGT
>NC_069002.1:23258067-23264674 GCF_001194135.2 Octopus bimaculoides
GAGTAAAGATATGTCTGATATTGAAATTCAATAAACATTTTTAAATAGTTTTTAAAAAAATTAAATTTTTTTTCTATTGATCTGACTTTCAAATTTTTTTTTCTCTTCAAAATATCCTAAATTTGATTTTCAATTTGAAATTTTTGTGATATTATTGTGATTCTATTAAATTTATTTCCCCTTATGAAAACATCTCAGGTTTTTATCAGTCAAAACGACACACACACACACACACACACACACTTTCCCCCTGTCTATTGATCTTGCTCTCTCTCTCTCTCTCTCTGTGTTACTCTTTCTTAATCTCTCTCTTTCTTCCCGTCTTCGAAATATGGAAAACAAATATTGGAGCCGTAAGTTCTGTATCTGATAAAGAGTTTGATAGTAAGAACTTAGATCATTAAGTTTGCGTAAAAGGACAAATATAATTAATGAAATAACGAAACAAAGTAGTAAGTTGAAAAAAAATACAAAAAAGGAATTATTAACAATATTATTTTGACATTTATTTTATAAAGAGAAATCCAAAGAAAAAGGAGTAAAAAATGAGAAAAGAACATTTACCCTCTTTTTTTTTTATAATACTGCTGCTCTCCTTTTATTTAGTACTGCTGCACTCCTTTCATCTAATACTTGCTCTCTTTTTATTTAATACTTGTTCTTTCTCTCTTCTTCTTCTTCTTGTCAAGCTGGGTAAATCTATAACATATCTTTAACAATGTGTAAATGAGTTCTTAACATTTTCCTTCATCTTCATGAGTTTTTTCTGTTTCTGTAGCTACTCACCTTCCATCCATTCTCTCCTTCCTTGCATCCTAAAAATGGTGAAAGAACATTCTTTTTATATTAAACTATGTTAGGAAATAGACTTAGATTTTCTTTATGACGAATAAACAATTGCGATAGCTTCTTTATTATAAGCAGTCAGTGCAAAAATAACTGAAGACAGCGATGATGCTGATGACGACGACGGTGATGACAACAATGACAGCCATGATCTTTAAATGGGTTTGAAATTAGTTTTGTGCACTAAAATCTTCGGACTAAATAAAAGAGATAGGCAGCCGAGTCAGGTTTTCTTCAGAAAACCTGACAGTAAAAGTACTTTAAAAATATCACACACACACAATACAAACCTAGATAGAAGTGGTACAAAAACAAAAATGTAAAGAGAAATAGTTGGAAAAAAGAGCCAGCGTTTTTCTTTTCCCCTATTGTCTTTTAGAAGAATCAGTAAAAATAAAAAAATTAGAAAAAAAAAAACATGAATGAACACAACTAGATTAAAAGTATCATTGTGATGAAGTGGTTATTTTCTAAAGTTTTCTATAGACAATTTATAGAAATGCAAGAAGTACTTTGGAGAGTAGAATTTGAATATATTGTGGATTTTCTTTTCTGTTTTTTTTACAAAACTGGAATACTTGAATCTTAAATCTCAAATTATAGCTATTGGAAAAGACAAAAAGAATAAGATCATAAGCAGAAATAAAATGAAGAAAAGAATGGTAAACATAATTTTCTCAAATAAGGAAATGGTAATAATCAGGATATTCTTGATAATAATTATTGTGGTGTTTGTTTACATTTAGGTTGGAATTTAAAAGTATTGAGGAAGAGGAAATTCAGAAAGTTTTATGTGGCATTTTGAATATAAATGTAGTTGTGTATATTATAAGCTATTATGATATACACAGCTTATAAAAGATATATTATAAGCTGGGTAAAAAGCCCCTTGGATGGGAAAGGGGTGTGTGAGTCACTTACAAGATTTGAACTATCAATCTACTGTAGCCTGCCTTTTTCTGTTCAAATGCTGGCATGGGTTGGATGGTTTGACAGGAGCTGGCAAGGCCAGATGCCCAAGTGAGTTCCATTCTCTGTTCTGGAATGGATTTTATGACTGGATGCCCTTCTTAATGTCAACCACTTCACAGAGTGTACTGGGTGCTTTTTACATGGCTCTATCACCATTACGTTTCATGCAGCACCAGCATCAATGCTTTTTTTACATGGCACCAGCACTGACAGAATGAAGTGTATATACATACACACACACTCACACACACACACACACACACACACACACACACACACACACACACACACACACACACACACACACACACACACACACACACACACACACACACACATATAGATAGATAGATAGATAGATAGATAGATTGATATGTATACCAGAGTAAGCACATAAATGTGAAACAAGGTGGAAAAAAAATAGTACTCGAATACCAGAGGTAGAGTAATATGCTCTATTAATAAAGCTGCAAAGACATCACAAAAATTGTTGCTCAGAGTTTCACGTTCCCATTCGTCTGACAGTTTTGGTTGAGAAAACTGTCTGACAAACGGGAATGCGAAACTTTGAGTAACACTTTTTGCGATGTCTTTGCATTTTTATTAATAAAGTGTATATATATATATATGTATATCCAGATAAGATATTAAACCACAGTTTACACTTTAAATTATCAGCTACTGTTAACCTTTCAGTAAGGCCTATACATAGGTAATACACCAGTAGTGCTTATGGATACATTTATCCTTTAGATGGTTGCATAACCTCTAACTCATAATTTCTTTATATACAAACATATATATATATATATGTTTATATGTCATCATCATTATCCATGGTGGCATGGGTTGGACGGTTTGACCAGGGCTCGTAAGCTGTAAGACTACACCGGACTCCAGTCTGATTTGGCATGGTTTTCTACAACTGGATGTCCTTCCTAATGTCAATCATTCTGAGGTGATTTTACATGTGTGCGTTGACTGTGTTGTATGCTCCAAAGCACCCATATATATGTGTGTGTGTGTGTGTGTGTGTGTGTGTGTAAGATAAGGTATAAATAATGGTCATTACATATTTTTCCTTTTTATTAGAGTAAACTTGGCTTACAGTTGTTTCCAGTAGTCATTCTAGGCACATTACTGATAGGTTTATCCAATTAGTCCATTGATCAGTTGAGAAAATTTGAATGACCTAAAGAAATTAATTCTACTTTCATCAGAGCCATTTTTAGTTATAATATATATATATATTTATATATATGTAATTCTGGTTATAATATATATATCTATATATATATACATATTTCTGGTGATAATATATATATATATATATATATATATGTATGTATGTATATGTATGCATGTGTGCTTTGCAGTTAAGAAGTTTGTTTTGCGACCACTTGGTTGTGGGTTCTGTCCCACTGTTTGGCACATCAGGAAAATGTCTTCTACAATAGCTCTGTACTAATCAATGCCTTGGGAATAAATTGGTAATATGTAAATGGGTTGGCGGTAAATGTAAGAGACCTTTCGTAGCTGTGTGTGTGTGTGTGTGTGTGTGTGCGTGTATGTGTGTGTTGCCCTTTGAGTTTTGGTTGGTGAACTCATCTGTGACTTAGCGGTTCAACAAAAAGATCTGATAGAATAAGAGAACAAGTATCAGATTTTGGTTAAGTTCTTGGGTTGATTTGAATGACTAAAATTCTTTAAGGTGGTGCCCCAGCATCACCACCATCTAATGACTGAAACAAACCAAACAACACAATGGTGATGAAGTTTAAGTATTTGACAACACAAGCACGAATACACGTACGCACACGTAATTGCATTTAAACACATGCATATATGTGTGTGTGTGTGTGTGTGTAAAACTATATTTTTTCTCATTATTTCTTGTTTTTCCGGGTAATGTCTCTCTTCTGTGTGACAAAATAATAAATCATACATCAATCATCATCATCATTTGTTCTAGATTTTTAATACTGCTAGTAGTAGTAGTAGTAGTAGTAGTAGTAGTAGTGTTTGTCGTAGTGGTCATAGTGCCAGAGGTGGGAGGAAGTGGACATTACTGTTAATATACTAAAAATATTTTCATAACATCATTAATATCTATTCATCCAATTTTCTTCGTCTTTTGTTTTTGCTCCTCGCCCCCTCCCCCACCTTTAACCTCGTTTTTATTTTTTCCTGTTTATTGAAATTTATTTATGTTGTGATTGTATGTGTGTATATAGACACATACACACACACACACACACTTGTATGTGTGTATGTAAGAATGTATGCATGTGTTTGCGTGTGTGTATAGTATATATAGATGTATGTATATATATATATATATATATATATATATATATATATATACATACATACTCACACACACGTACATATATATGTTTATATATGTATATATACATGTATATATATGTATGTGTGTGCATATTTTTTATATGTGCTGATAAATGTATGTATAGATATGTATATATGTGTATGCTTGTGCATATACATATACACACACACACGCACACATATATATGTATACACACGTGCACACACACACACACACACACACACACACACATACACACATTTATATTGAAAGGTAAATAAAGGGAATGTATACTTGTAAACCTCAGAGCCTGAACCAGTTTATTTTCTACTTTTCTTTAATTGTACACCACTTATGTCTAATGTTTATCAACCTCGTCCTTATAGCCACTCATTATGGATATTAAAACAGACAATTGTTTGAGGTTTCGTTGATTTAATTTCTTCGATTGATGGGTTTTTTTCCACTCCCGCCCTCCTCTGTCATGTGATACGGAGGTTGTCTGTTAGAATTGCTGCCTGGAGAGATTGTCCGAGACAATCACACATTCCTAGTGAAATAAATTGATCTCTGTTTGTTTTCAAAGTTGATTGCTCTAATTCTTTGATAAATGGAACCGTCTAATCATTGATTTGTAATGTGAAGTGGCTGAGAATTCTGTAGACATATTCTTATTGTAATCATAGGGCACTGTCATGAATGGTTTAGTCAAAGAGATTGACCCTAGAACTTATTTTTAAGCCTGACACTTATTCTGTTAGTCTCTTTTGTTGAACTGTTAAGTTACAACATAAACAAACCAACACTGGTTGTCAGGCAGTCAGGAGGGGACAAACACACATACACACACACATGTATATTTACGACAGGCTTCTACACAGTTTCTGTCTACCAAATTCACTCACAAAGCATTGATTGACCTTGGACTATTGTAGAAGACACAGGCACAAGGATACTGTGCAGTGAGACTGAACCTGGGACCACATGGTTAGGAAGTTTGCTTCTTAACCCCATGACCATGCCTGCAACATGTGTACTCTTAATGGAAATCTCATGCTGAGTCAGGTGACCTGTGTGTGAGAAGGTGGATCCATTGTATTACTGGTACAAGCCATTTGACAGGCTTCTACAGAGAATATTCTCTTTATTCCTCTTTACATGTCTGCGATACAATGAGGCTGTCTTAAAAAGGCGCTCAAAATGCAATGCAACAGGTTAAAACCCAGCATCTCATGATTGCATGGTAAACTTCTTAACTACTTGATAATGAAAGTGGAATGTGACAAGGAGGCACATGTGGCAGAGGGGACAATAAAAGCAGGAAGGGACATGGTGACATGTAGGAGAAAAGGCTGTGTTATTGACAAAATGGGAAGTGACACATGTGGGAGTAGACAGAATGTGACAAGAAAATATTGTAGAATGGGCTACCATACTTATATTGAATATTGTAGAATGGGCTACCATACTTGTATTGAATCATTGAAATCATCTGTTGTACGCATATTTTTATGTTGCCAAACAATGAAAATTTTGCATAAAAACAAACTAAAAATGAGATATTTTTTTAAAATGTATCCACAGAAGAGGATCCGTGGCTATGATCCCTGCAGGTCCCATCAACATAGTGATATTATTATGGGGTCTGCTTTAAGGCAGTGAGCTGGCAGAATCATTAGCCCGCTGGATGAAATGCTTAGTGATATTTTGCCCGTGCCTTTCATCATTTTGGGGTCGATGAAATAAGTACCAGTGAAACACTGGGGGTTGATGTGATTGATTAGTCCCCTCCCCCAAATTTCAGGCCTTGTGTCTATTGTAGAAAGGATTATAATGGAGTCTGCTGAGAAATTGTTGATGGGAAGTTGTTAAGCACTGTAGATGTAGGGGGAAGAAATTGGCTGAAGAGGGTCTGAGGAGACATCATCATCATCATCATAATAATAATCAGTTAATATCCATTTTCTATGCTGCCTGGGGTTGAATGCTTTGACAGGGGCAGGCAAAGCTAGGGGCCACATCAGGCTCTGATTGTCTGTTTTGGCTTGGATTCTACGGCTGGATACTCTTCCTAACAGCAATCACATAACAGAGTGTACTGGGTGCTTTTTATGTGGCTCCAGCACTGGTGTTTAGATCGTCGTCGTCGTCGTCGTTTAACATCCGCTTTCCATGCTAGCATGGGTTGGACGATTTGACTGAGGACTGGTGAAACCAGATGGCTACACCAGGATCCAATCTGATTTGGCAGAGTTTCTACAGCTGGATGCCCTTCCTAACGCCAACCACTCAGAGAGTGTAGTGAGTGCTTTTACGTGTCACCCGCACGAAGGCCAGTCAGGCGGTACTGGCAACGGCCACGCTCATCTCGCCCGAAAAACCTCATGTGTCACCCGCACAAGAGCCAGTCCAGGGGCACCGGCAACGATCTCGCTCGAAAATCCTACGACGGCCCCGCAC
>NC_069002.1:23264933-23267739 GCF_001194135.2 Octopus bimaculoides
ATCGTCGTCGTCGTCGTCGTTTAACATCCGCTTTCCATGCTAGCATGGGTTGGACGATTTGACTGAGGACTGGTGAAACCAGATGGCTACACCAGGATCCAATCTGATTTGGCAGAGTTTCTACAGCTGGATGCCCTTCCTAACGCCAACCACTCAGAGAGTGTAGTGAGTGCTTTTACGTGTCACCCGCACGAAGGCCAGTCAGGCGGTACTGGCAACGGCCACGCTCATCTCGCCCGAAAAACCTCATGTGTCACCCGCACAAGAGCCAGTTCAGGGGCACAGGCAACGATCCCGCGCGAAAGATTTCATGTGTCACCGGCACAAGAGCCTTGAATTGAATCGATTTGTTGGGTATGGTGCATGATTTTGATATTTCAGGAGAGCAGAAGCCATTTTAATTGCAGCCAAAAAAGGACATTGGCTGGGTCTGTGGTTGAAAGAGTGTTGGGGGTGGGTAATCTCTTTTATGCTTGGAGACCTTGTATGTGAGGCAGCTGCATTGTTCCTGACATGTGATACACCATTTGGAATTCTCTGTCAACTCTCTGCCTGCATCACATTAGAATGGTATATAAGGGGCAGGCATGGCTGTGTGCTAAGAAATTAGCTCCCAACCACATGGCTCTTGTGTTAACAACAAACAAGCTGAGGACAAATATTCGTCAAATGTAAATAATGTAATCCTTATTTATTCACATGGTTCATAATTAATTATGTATTGTCTTGTAGCTTTAAGATCTCCATGATGTGATTTAGAACGACATTGTAGGATAGGTGTGAGAGGCCAGATCTGGCCAGTTTCAACATTTAACAGGTAGAATATTTGGGCTGATTGAAATGTAAAAGAGTTAAACTATTTGCTGGTCTTGAAATGAAGCCAAACCTTGAAATGAAGAATTAATAAAATAGTACATAGTAGGAGGCAACATGAGTGATGGTAGGAAGAAAAGGAGAAAATAAATTGAGTGGAAGGGTTTATGTGATGGTGGTGGTGGGAGGATAAGAAATAGAAAAAAGCGAAAATATGGGGAAGAGGTGACATAGTAAATAAAAGATTGTAGAGATTGTTAGTGATTGCCTGTTGCAAATTGAATTGAACTTTTAATCAAATGTGGGTGAGAGAGAAAGAGAAGAAGAGGAAGTGGTTTATTAGAGGAAAGCAAATAAGTTTGGAAAATAGGGTGGAAGGTGATGGGGAGTGTTAAATGTATGTAAAAGACTAGCATACAGTGTGTAGGTATTTATTTGTGGAACGTTTCTTTTCTTGTTTGTTCTTTATATTTTTGGATGTTGTCAGTTACAGGATATAATATAATTAGTCATATGACCTGCCTAACAGGTTGAAATGTCAAGCAACAGGTTTCAAGAGATGCTATGTATTTATTGTAAACAGCAATATGTTGGGAGGAAAAAGACCACGTAAATGACATCCTTTTGTCACTGCTTTTCACGTGGTTAAAGAACTTGCAGAAATTGTGGGAAATGGAATAGGATGAGGGAGGTGGAACTGGATGGAATTAGGTTTTGGTTGAAGTTGAAAATGTAAAGATCTCCATTTGTGTTGTGTCACCCTCACAGAAAATCAGAGAAGTGTCTGGTAACACCAAACAACTTTTCCACTTCTTGTCTCATGTGGTCAGTAAAAAAAATCACCTATTAATCTAAACTTGTCTGTGTCTGGGACAGAATCCATTTCCATTTGTAGAGAACTGTAGAACTTCTCTCTTGTTGTATTAGGAGTTACCTTTGTAGGAGCATTAACAATGGTCAATATGGCATCATGTCTATTTCTGATGGGAATCCTTCAATTCATTGAACAGATGAATGCATATGTCCATCACCAGGGCTAAGGGGTAAAGAGTTTTGGATACAACTACTACTTCTTGTCACACATTTTAGTCTTGTACTACTGCCATGCATTCCATCATGATCCTGTCCTTGGTGTCTTGATGTCACCTTTTGGCCCTACCACCAAGGATAGATTTTGGCCTAATTTGACCATAATCCTGGCTTTTTCTTTTATCATAGCAAATCCAACTTAGGACATAAGTCCTTGGTTTATTGATTTCTCACTCCAGAACAATGCATTCTTATATCTACCTTGTTTTGGCAATCTCATCTCAAGGAGGCCCACCACATGTCAGCACTTAATGTCGTAAGGTGAGTGTCTTTGGTCAGTTGGCCTCTCTTTTGTCTTGTAACATTCTAACATTTATTGAGTCAGGTGAAAACTCATTGTTTCTTGTCCTAATGAATGTTTTACTGCTGCTCAGAGCAGACGACAGCAGCTGTGATCATTGGTTACCTGGATAATCCTTAATCCTTTATAATTATGACTAATCCATCTTATTTGACAGGATTTGGCCCCTTTAATACTGACTTACCTGAAGCAACTCCTGTGCATTGCAAACATGGCTGGGTGGTAACAGAAGCTCTTTTTCGAACCATGTAGTTTTAGGTTCAATCTCACTGTATAGCATTTTGTGTGTGTGTGTGTGTGTATACACACACACACACACACACACACACACACACACACACACATATATACATATATATATATATAATATTAGGGACAAAATCCAAAATTACAGGTAAAAACTCAATTAAAATCAATTTATAAAAAATCAAAATTATATTGAGCTTTATAGATAAAATATATATAAAATATATAGTTTTAGGGAAAATAACCAAGTTTCAAGAACTCATCGATGAAAATCCACTATCACATATAGAAAAATTAACAATTAAAAGCACAATAAATGAGTATAATATAAAACAAAGTAAATATCATTGTGCTTTT
>NC_069002.1:23268155-23268990 GCF_001194135.2 Octopus bimaculoides
TATATATATACACGCATATTTACATTCACACACAAACACACACACACGCACATACACACGCACATACACACACATGCACACATGTTTATAAACAGAGTGCGATGGGTAAATTGTTGCCATTTTATATTTTTTTATTTTGTGCATGTACATTGTTTGTTTTTGATTTTGTCAACTACACAGTATAGTAGGGTCAGTTGGGTACCATCTGTGAGAAAAACAGCATAACGCAATTCATTCAGCCTGAAATTTGGAAACAACATGCTGTACTGCTTGGCATAACCTCCAATATGAACATTTCAGAGTGTATGGGTGTCAGTCTGAGGAGAGAACAATCAGAGGAGAGTACAATCAGAGGACATGTACTGAGAGTGACAAATACCAAACATTCAGTCAACATCATGGTGTTTGGAGTGATCACTAATGATGGCCACTTTATGTCTCCATTCATCTTCCCACATAGCCTCACACTCAACACAGAGGCCTACATTCAGTGCCTGGCTGCTGGAAGACTCTATGTCTGGCAACAGGACTCTGCACCATGCCACACAAGCAGGAGAACCCAGTTATGGCTGTCATACAATTTCTGCAACCACATCACCCTTAACATCTTGCCACCTAACTCCCTTCCCAGACTGCAACCCCCTTGATTATTATGTGTGGGGCACACTTGAGCGAGAGACCAGCAAAACTCCTTGTGACACCAAAGATGAACTGAAGGCAAGGATTATGGAAGCATTCACCAACTTAAACAAGGAGACCATCGAGAAGAGTTGCAGGAGATTCCAAAGTCGTCTGGAGGCCATGGTTGAAGCCAATGGCGATTATATTGAATAAA
>NC_069002.1:23269282-23272201 GCF_001194135.2 Octopus bimaculoides
ATATATATATATATATATATATATATAAGATGTGAGGACCGAAATCCTTCAAAGGATGTCAAACATCCAAGTCCACCGGTACAGTCCAAGTAAAGAATATATATGAAAAAAAAGTATATATTCAGTATTTACAAAAACAATAAATGAAGTACAAGAAAAAGAAAAATTGTAGGTGTAGACGATCTTTAATTCATAATCCAGGTTGGTACAGAACCAATATACATTCTACAAATTGTTTCGGAGTCTAATTAATTCCAAAAGCAAAAACGAAACATTCTTCAGGAAATAAACATTATATATGCATATATATATATATCTACTATATAAATGAGAGTATATACCATCAAAAGGCTCTGAAACAGTGCAACCTAAAGAAAAACATTTGATTTTCAAAATCTGCATCCCAAGAAGAAGGTGTTTCGTTATTTTTGCTATAAGAAATAACTCAACTTTCAGGTCACCAAATCTACCCCCACCCCTCTCTCTCTCCCTCTCTGTTATGCTCTTCCCTTCTCCCTGTATATTTACCACACTCTTTTTCACTGTGTCTCTGTATATGTATATCTTTCACACATTCTACTCACCCGACTCTCTCTCTCTCTCTCTCTCTTGATATGACATGGAATGCAAGCCACTGGTCAATATTCATTTTCCATACATCCACAACTTAACAATGACTGGCTGAACCCCGTGAGGATCCGGTTAACCTATAAGCAAAATGCCCCTTACACTGAGAGAGCATGGTAGAATGCATCCTTTAGTTACTATTCATCTTTTGCAGGCATGGAGAAATCTGTCCTGGTCAAGAGGCAGATTCGTTGAGAAAGACAGTCTGACATACTACACCAAAAAATTGAAACAAAGGCATTCTATTTTGAAAACTTGCTAGCCGTGATGTGCTGCTATTTTGTAGCTAGTATGTATATCATCATCATCATCATCATCATCATCATCATCATCATCATCATCATCATCATCATCATCATCTTCATCACCATCATACGTTTGATTACTATGTTCATATGTATGTATGTATGTATGTATCTATCCATCTGTCTATCTGTATATCTGTGTGTGTCTGTGTGTATGTATGTATGTATGTATGTATGTATCTCTCTATCTATATATATATAGATAAGTAGATAGATGGATAGATAGATAGATAGATAGATAGATATAGTTCAAATTTATAGAAAACATAAGACAGGTGTAGGAACAACTAGCAAGTGTATTAGTTTGATGCGCAGGAATAATGGAAAAGTCTTTTACGTTTCATGCCTACGCTCTTTCACAGGAAGGAATAAGAGGAAAAAAATGGAGAGAGAATGAAAAAACGAGGATAGAAAAAGTGTGTAGTGTTCAGTAAATCAACATGGCAAGTCTATCTATCTATCTATCTATCCATCCATCCATCCATCCATCCATCCATCCATCCATCTATCTATGTGTGTGTATATATATATATATATATATGCATCTCTGCATTTTAAATGAATATATATATATATATATATATCTAGATTTCTCTCTGTCTGTACATCCTTCCATCTCTATCCATCTATCTCTCTCTCTCTCTCTTTCTCTCTCTCTCTCTCTCTCTCTCTCTCTCTCTCTCTCCACACACATTTACGTATAAATAAAAGTTTCATGCAGTGGAACTGTATTCACAGACTCTCGAGCTGAAAAGAAAATTACATAAACTCCAAACTAATGTACTTGTAGGTTCAAGGCAGGCTTTGTCTTTAACTTTATATGCATTTTTATGCACATTCAAATGCATGCACTCACACACATGCATATTGTTACGAATATATATGTATATATATGCTGTGTGTTCTTTGAGTTATTTAGCTTCTTTCAGCTGCCATAGCTAATTCCATCATTAAATATCATGTTTGGTGCTGACGCTTCTGTGTTCATTAATGTTGGTACTGCTGTATATTATGAAGGGAAATTAGTTTTGTATTCATATGCATAGAAATATCGCTGTGCATGCACCTCTGTGTTAGTGTGCATGGGAAGTTCTTTGTGTGAATTTATATGTGTGTGTGTGTGTGAGTATGTGTATACATATATACATACGTATGTGCATAACATACATATATATGTGTGTGTGTGTGTATGTGTGTATAAATGTTTTTGTGTATGTACACTTTGAGTAATGTATACGTATGCACATATATATACATACATTTATTTATATATATATACATACATATATATATATATATACATATATACACACATACATTTACACGCACACATGCATATATATATATACACACACACACACACATACATATATATATATATATATATATATATATATATATATATACACACACACACATACATCCATATGTGTGTGTGTTGTGATAGACTTAACATGAGCTTAAAAGAGTACATCTCACCTTATCCTAATCAAAGTGCATTTACACACACACAAATGCATGCACACACTCACCCACCCATACACACACACACTCTCTCTCTCACACACGCACACACACACACACACATACATACACAAGCACATGCAAGTAGAAGCCATGCACACAGTCACAGTGCAGTGTAATAGATTTACATAAACACCTGTATTGAAAGCATTCCAGCTGTGCCGACTTTTAGAGTTCTTCTTTCTCATTCTGATTTTTATATCAATATTGAATATGTTTCTAATACATTAAACCAATTGACATGGACCGAAATAGTTCATTTATTTCATCATTTTATGCCCTTGACCAATACATCTAACTATGTTCACACACACACACACATGCGTGTGTATATATTTATATATACAATCCTTTACTTTATAGTTGGATACTGTTTCATTAATATTGGATTGAATTTTTAAATGTATTGTATTACAATCTTTTTCTCTCTCTCACTCTCTCTCTCTCTCTCTCTCTCTCTCTC
>NC_069002.1:23276762-23278047 GCF_001194135.2 Octopus bimaculoides
TATATATATATATATATATATATGTATTAGTATACATATATATATATTCATATATATATAAATGTGTGTGTGTGTGTGTGTGTTTGGTTAGACAACTAGGTCATGTGTCCCCTGGTGTGTGTGTATTTGGCATTCACCACTTGACAACTAGTGCTAGTTTATTTACATTTTCCCCATAACTTAGTGGTACAACAAAAACAGATTGATGGAATATGCATGAAACTCAAATTAAAACTTTGATCAATTTGTCCAACAAAACTCATAAAAGAGATCTTGGTTCTTCTTGCAGATACACCTTATACATGCACACACACACATTATTGTTGTTACCTGTGGCCATGCTGGGGCACCATCTTGAAGTGTTTTTCTCAACTCCAATACTGATTGAATACTTCTATGTCTAATGGCTGGATTCCCAGTAATGAGGAATTACTTAAAGAGTGGTTAATTACCTAAAGAGCTACTTAAAGAGATGTTGATCTCTAAGTGTGGAGGGAGCCTGTGTAAGGGATAAACACAGGAAGATGTGGGATGAAGTAGGGAGAAAGTGTCATCAGATGTTAGGACTCACGAAAGAAATGACAAGGGACCAGGAGTTGTGGCAATTTGCTGTACTTGAGAAGATGTGCCAAGCTAATTAAAATCCTTGCCATCCATAGATACAGGAATGTCTTTTGCAGGTGCTGGTGCCACATAAAATGCATTCATGTCAGTATCACATAAAATGTACTTGTGCTGGTCCTGCATAAGTGCATCCATAAAAAGCAGTTGGCACACTGTGTAATGTGGTTGGCATTAGAAAGAGAATCCAGCCATAGAAACCATGCCAAAACAGACAGTTGGAACCTGATGCAGCTCTCTGGTTTGCCAGCTCCTGTTGTACCGGCCAACCTATGCCAGCATGGAAAAACTGATGTCAAACGATGATGATGATGATTAGTTACCCCTCCACAACTATTCTTCTACATCGTCACTTTCTTTTATATCCTGCCACAGGCTGGTATAGATCAATTACGCAGCAGAGATTTAATCAATGTGTTCACATGATGTACTTTATGAGACTACCAAAATGCTCTCTCCACTTCTATCAGCTACTACTCTTTATAAGTGTTCGGTTAGTCCATTCTCCAATCTGCCAGGGGTGTCAATGACTCTTGCCACAACACTTTCCTTTCTTGTCTAAATTGTCAGATTGTGGATTGAACTGAATATGATTGATTGCTAAACAAACTTATGAACCACACAGACCTGGCTATATATATATATATATATATATATATATATA
>NC_069002.1:23278458-23282253 GCF_001194135.2 Octopus bimaculoides
CAACAATTTATTTTCCTGATTTTAATTTAACTTTTTAGGATTGTATGTATATCAATAAACATCTATTTGAACACAAAATGCATGAGTACTGGGAAGTCAAAGAGTGAGTACATCTTTTGGGGACACCCTATATATATATATACACACACACACACACACACACACACACACACACACACACACACACATATATATATATAAGAACTTTTGTAAAAACTACTGGATACAGTGATACAGCCATGCTCACAATATTTAAAGAAAAATTAAGGCAGCAAGTTTTGCAGAATTGTTTGCCTGCTGGGTGAAATGCTTAGCAGCATTTTGCCTGTCTTCATGTTCTGAGATCAAATGCCACTGAGATCTGTTGAGCACTGGAGTTAATGTAATTGACTTAACCCGTCTCCCGAAATTGCTCATCTTGTGTCAGAATTTGAAATCAATATTTAAGGAAAAATTTAACATTTATTATTAACTATTTAAAAAGATCATTTGGGGTACAGAATGTCACTGACCTTTACAGAAGTTTTTGCACAGTGTGTATTTTGAGTGTGAGGACTTTTGCTATTCAGATTTTCAAACACACATGTTCTGGGCTAATGCATTAAGAGGAAGTTGCTTTTAGTAATGGTGGTGGCTTTAGCAATGGTATTGTACTTCATAAGAATTCTAAATCTGAAACTAAACCAGAAACGGTGAACACCATCACTAAAAGCAACTTCCTCTTTATGCAGTAGCTTGCAGCATGTGTGTTTGAAAAGTTGAATAATGAAAGCACTTGCACACAGAATACACACACTGTACTTAAACCTCTTCCCAAAATGTTGATGACATTCTGTGGGCAAAATGATTTTTTTAAATAGTTAAATTTTAAATCTTTCTTCAAATATATGCAGGCATGACTGTTTGGTAAAAAGCTGGCTTCATAACTACATGGTTCTACATTCATTCCCACTGCATGGCACCTTGGGCAAGTGTTTTCTACCAAAACCTCGTAAGTGGATTTTGTAGATGGAAACTGAAAGAAGCCCATTGTATATATATATATATATATATATATATATATATATATATATATATGTGCCTCAAATGTTTTTCTCAAGAACACAATGCACTGCCTGGTCTACAAACTAGCGACTGTGAGTGCAACAGTCCAACCACTGGGCCACATGCCCTAACATTGCTCCACTCGCCTTTTGATTGTGGAGAGAGGGCTGCTCACCTAGCCAGCAGGGTGGCACCATTTGAAGCTTAATACAATGCAAAGTGAATATATATATATATATATATATATATATTTATATATATATAGATCTATATGTTTATCTCTGTATCTATGTTTATCCCCCACCACTAATTGACAACTGGTGTTGGTGTGTTTACATCCCTGTAACTTAGCAGTTTGCCAAAAGGGCCCGATAAAACAAGTACCGGGCTTAATAAAAAAATAAATACTGGGGTTGATTCATTTGGCTAAAAATTCCTCAAGGTGGCGCCCCAACATGGCTGCAACCTAAGGCCTGAAACAGGTAGAAAATAAAAACGTATGTAGATTTAACAAACTGAGATAAATCAATATCTCAATGAATTATAATACAAGAAAATCAATATAAATTATGATATAAAAGCCAGTCTAAAATAAAAATAAAATTCATTACAGTTTAAAATCTGCACCAATTGGTTTCAGTTTATTACAGGCTCAAGAAACTGTTTTACAACTATAATCAGGACAAATGTACATTTTCACTTCTCCAAAGACCCCACCCCCACCTCCATACACAAACATACCTGTATATGTACAAATGACGTATACACATAATTACTGACTTAAAGAGAAATTTGCAAGAGAAACACTAATCATAGAAGCAGAAAGTTAAGCATGGGTAGATAAGAATATTGAGAGGAATAGTAACCTCTCTTGGACCTGCAATAAATATGTCACATCTCACCTAGAGGGTTACACCTTTGCTATCTAGGAACAGGGGATAGCTTTTAAATATCTAATCAATAGAATATATAATGATTCCACTAAGCCTCTTTATTGTGTTGGAATAAATATCTTTTATAATGTTATCTGCAGGAAAGATTATTCTAATGGCTATACCAAAAGCACACTGGAACACAAATGTACCCACATTCTTAAAACTAAAGAATATGGTTGGATATTCCAGCAGTAACACATCAACATGAAACGCAATAAGCTAGGTATTGATCTATGGAACAAGAAACTAAAGTCAGGCCCTTTTGCAAGGATTAGGTGCTTGGTTGATGTGCCTCATTAAAAGTGGGGGGGAAAAAAAGATCTTTGAGAAACAACTCCGGAATTTATAGCTCATTGATCCAAGCAAGTGATTTTTATTTATTCCTATTATGATAGGTAAACGATCTTTGAAAGAATTGATCTACAAAGAAACCAAGAAATGTTGGGATGAACATTTCTAAAACATTCCAGGGATTCTCCTTTTGAGGCTTATAGACTGCAGTTACACACAATCACCTGCACATATGGAATACATTTTCAAACGCACGTGCATGTGAGCACACACAGACACAAACGAAGCACACTATGGGCTAAAGTAATACGCATTCCCACAATGTGGCACCTGCACTAGTGAGGTTGTCTTGTATTATGTAATGTAAGAGAGTTGTGATGTGTTTGAAGCCTCAAGGTAATGTATTGAAGAAGGTGAGTTGAATAGAGAGTGGTGACAGAAGAATTGGGTAAAGGTTGTTAGAATGGGATAGAGAATAATGGATAATAACAGGAGTGGAGTGGAGAAGGTCAATGGTAATTAGGGGTAAACAGGGGTGGAGGTGGTTTTTGGTAAGAGTGAGAGATGGATGTCAATACCAAGTAACTTGGGGGAAGAGGGAGTGATGACTGGCAGCACAGAGAATTTGATGTTATGTAGCACTGAGTTCTGCCAGAATTTAATACAGGGTCAGTGTAATAATACAGTAAATGGAAGAGAGGTAGGTGGAGGGAAAATAAATAATGGGTAGAAGAGTAAGGGTGATTGAAAGGTACATGGTGGATGGATGAACAAGAGATCACAGACAGGGGAAATGGCACAACAGATGGTAAGTAACTCAATTATGTGCATACACACATACGTACACACAGTCATACTTATAGATGCACATACTTACAAATACCATCATTTTTAATGTTCATTTTAATATATGTGTGTGTGTGTGTGTGTGTGTGTGTGTGTGTGTGTGTGTGTGTGTGTGTTATATTGTTATGGGTGCAATTGTGGATGTGTGGTTTAGAAGCTTCAACTTCAGTCCCACTGTGCAACACTTACAAAAGTGTTTCTACTACAGCCCCTGGTTGTAATATGGTAGGCAATGACAATGGGGAAACCCATTATGTGTGTCTGTGTGTATTGTTTTATTTGTTTCAGTCATTTGATTGCAGTCATGCTGGAGCACCACCTTCACTCAAACAAATCGATCCCAGGACTTATTCTTTGTAAGCCTAGTACTTATTCTATCAGTCTCTTTTTTTTTTTTTGCTGAACCACTAAATTACAGGGATGCAAACACACCAACATCGGTTGTTAAGCGATGGTGGGGGGACAAACACAGACACACACACACATATATATACAATGGACTTCTTTCAGTTTCCGTCCACCAAATCCACTCACAAGGCTTTGGTCAGCCCAAGGCAATAGACACTTGCCCAAGGTGCCATGCAGGGGGTCTGAACCTGGAACCATGTGTTTGGTAAGCAAACTACTTACCACACAGCCACTCCTGTGCCTATATATATATATATATATATATATATAT
>NC_069002.1:23283746-23285989 GCF_001194135.2 Octopus bimaculoides
CAAAAAAATACGAAGTATGAGTACATGGAATATGAACTGTTTTTTCGAACAACGAAAGGCACAAATGGAAAACAGGACAGACAACAGAAAGAACAACCCTTCAGTTGTTGGCTGTTTTTCTACTCCCGTATTTCAAGCATTTAACAATAATATATGCTTTTGATAAAACAATTGCTCCCGCAAAGCAAATTAAATAAAATTTGGGATTTTGCAGAGGGTCAAAATTGGTAGCACAAGCAGGACAGTGAAAACAAATAAGAAGGGCTGCTAATCCTAAACGATGTTGTGGTGGCAAACACGTAAATCAAGCTTGGACAGGAGACAGACAAGAACACGTCTTCTTTGTTCCAGCAACAAGGGAGAGAAAGAAAGAAACATAAGTTAGGAGAAGAAAGAAAGATGGCTGATGGTGACGTGGGACCCACATGAGCAAGGGAGGAGGAATGAGGGAGAGAGAGTGACAGAGTAATAGGATAGAATAGTGGGAGAAGAGGAGGTAAAAGAATAAGAGAGAGAAAGAGAGAAAATGAAAGAGTAAAAAGATCTACTCTATTCTCTAAATTTGCATATATATATATTCAAATTTAGGGAATGGAGTAAATAAAATCCAGGCTGCATGTTTCATATGGATTTTTATTCTTATACACAGCAACCCCAGCTGTGAACAGTGATCTATAAAATAACCCCTTTTTCAGCTTATTGAACTTCGATATGGGAGAAATTTACAACCTTCTTTGTCAATGAAGCACTATTTTTTTGTAAGTTGATTGCTCAAAACTTGCTAACTTCCTACAGCTTGATCCTACAGGTTTTACATATATATATGTGTGTATATGTGTTGTGTATGTGTGTGGGGGGTGTCATTATTTTTGTGTTGGTCCCTCCCAACATTTGACAACTGTTGCTATCTTGCTTACAGCCCCATAACTACATGGTTTGGCAAATGAGTACTAGACTTAAAGCATAACCATGGGGTTGATTTGACTAAACCCATTAAGGCATTGCTCTAGCATGGCTGCAGTCCAATGACCAAAACCAGTAAAAGAATAGATATATAAATAATTTAAAAGTGTGCTGGAAGGTAGAACGTGTTACCATTAGATAAACAGTTCCACACTCCACTCTTGTACTGCAAGTGTGGTTTTGCTGATGATAGTGAAGAAGTGTGCTGGCTGGAATGTGCAACAGGCCATTTCACTTGTATTACTGCAACACTTGGTTTAACAAAAAACATGTGTGTTGTATATGTTATTAAGCCTTTAAAAAAAACAGTTCGATTTTCTGCATGTGGTATGTATTTTTTCAATGTATAATATCAAATGTTTCTCCACTATTTTTAACATTTTTTAATATTTCAGCTGCTCAGGATGCAAAAGCTGCTTATTGTATGAACTTATAGGAAGTCCATTATAGGGACTTCTGTGTTGTTGTTTGTTCCTTCTCAAGCCATTGCCTGGCTCATAACGGCAAGTTTCCCAGTTTCATTGACATATAGGTTCGACACCTGGATGGGACGCCGGTCCATCACATGTGAGCTGCTAAATGCTGGAGGAAAGAGTGAGAGAAAGTTGTGACAAAAGAGTCAGCAGAAGTTCGCCATTACCTTCTGCCAGACCACGTGCAGCTTAGGTGTTTCATTCATAAACACACACATCACCTGGTCTGAGATTCGCACTCTCAATCTCTTGAGTGCAAGACTGCTGCTCTAACCACTAGGCCATGTGCCTCCACTTTGTACAAGAGTAATTTCAATAAATGTCTCTTTCAGTGATATACATGTATATGTGTGTGTATGTATTAATATATATACTATGTGTGTGTGTGTGTGTATACTTTGTATATATCAATATATATATATATATATACATATATAATATTTTCAACTTCATAAGGCTTAATATGCCCCAATTCAAGCGAGTGCCAGATTGGCGTAGTCGTGTAGGCCTGCGCCTCTGGAGCCGGCAATCCGGGCTCGATCCCACTGGGACTGTGAGAAAAAAGAACCCTCACACCTGGGTCATCCAAGTGCTCGCCAGTGTACCCAGTTGTGAAACCAATCCCATCTAAGGCGTACTAAAATGGATATCAGATGGACATCCGGGAGTCATGACTCGGATGTAGCCCAACCCCACTAGAGTGTCAGGAGTTAAGGGTCGAAACACTTGCCTAAAGGGGGTTACACTCTCCCTGAGTTTCTTTGTTTCTTTCAACTCTCTCTCTCTCTCTCTCTCTCTGTATGTGTA
>NC_069002.1:23286214-23286999 GCF_001194135.2 Octopus bimaculoides
ATATATATATATATATATAATATTTTGGACAGATGGGTATATGTTGATATTAGCATGCTGAAGTGTTTAGTAGAGCACTGTTTGGGCTTCCTGGTGTCATCCACAGTCAGGATATATTCATTCCCATTGGATCAACTTCAGGAACTCTGCAGTGTTAGTTGAGATAATAATAATAATAATAATAATAATAATAATAATAATAATTTCTTAAATAACCAGATGATGGACTTAGTATTAATCTTTATTTTGTACAACGGTCATTTCGACCCATCCTGCTACTGTCCCTTATGGGTGGGGCTCTGTTCAACATGTGTTGCACGCGTTTTGCAGTCTGGGTCTCATCAGGTGCATCCATACATAAAGTTGTGTCTTGTTAAAGATCCTGAGTTTTGGCTGTCATGTTGTTATATGCTCGTCTGGTTAGAGAATGAAACATTGCTACAATTTTCAATTACTATTAAAATTCTATAAGAATTACAAATATTTGTAAATATTGGCAAATAACTGTTGATTAAAAAACAAAAAAAATTGTAGAGGAAGTGAATGGAAGAATGGGGATGAGTTACATTTGGGTTTAAGTCAAAGGAATGGTACCAGAAAAAAGAAAGGGAAAAATATAGGCAGGCTAGAATGTCTGGTGGATGAAGGGTTGTTTAGCTAGCTAGCTTAGGTCAGGATGAGTATACATACATTTGCATGCACACGCTTGTACATACATACATACATACATACATACATACATACATACACTCACACAAGGGATATTAGCCCACCCGCCCATATGG
>NC_069002.1:23287341-23290627 GCF_001194135.2 Octopus bimaculoides
CATACATATGTCCATGTGTATATTTACATATACATAATCACGTATCCACCCACATCCATAGATATATTTTTATATACACATGCATTCTCCCCCATGCACAGAAATGTATACATATACCCATACATATACATGTATACACACACACACATTCACATGTATATATATATTTATATACACATGCATGTGTATATATCTACATATACATATATATATTTTCATACACACATGCATGTGTGACCCACTCAGAATGTAATGGCAGTTGAAATACCGCTGAGCATTTCGCCCGGCATGCTAATGATTCTGCCAGCTCACTGCCCTAAATTTTTTCTTCTTTTTTTTAGAATTGTGTTGTCTGCGAGAAGAGACTTAATAGATCGCAATGTGGTAGTTGCTCTACTAAGCACACCACTATCAATGGCAAGTTGAATCACATGCAAGCGATCCTTTTCATCTTGATCTCTTTGAACAAGTTGGGTCGGACATCAATGATGATGAAGCCGCGAGGTCCCAGATAGACAATTCCACTGGTGATGCTGCCACTTGCTCCATGAATGTGATCAGCAGATGGCGAGCTAAGGCATGCACCTTGAGGTTGAGATGTTTTTGGAAAACAACTCGAGTCCAGCTACGGTTTTGGCTTAGAGGCATTCAGCCGTTATCGCTCAGAGGCAGCCTGGCACCACTATCGAGCGATTGTGCAAACCGTTGCTCTGATCCTGTGGTTCCTCTTGTACTGGATGGGATAGCCATAGTTGAGTTGACATTGCTAGCACCCGCTGAGGTCGGCGGAAGCGATGGACGACGTGCAAGCGCACCGCAGCAGCCATGCACCAATCCCCCCAATGTGATATGTAAAGTTACATATCTGAACTTATATGAACATCAATGTCTGCACACAAGTGTAAAGATAGGGAAAGGCATATTTTTACCTCTTCTAGATCATTCATCTCTTACGTTAGTTCAGACATTGTGCTCTAATATCTTTTAGTTTCCATACTTTAATGATTCATGGTTGTTTCCCAAGGTATCATGTAGGAACAGGTAATTGTAGCACTCCGTCAGTTATGATAATGAGGGTTCCAGTTGATCCGATCAACAGAACAGCTTGCTTGTGAAATTAACGTGTAAGTGGCTGAGCACTCCACAGACACGTGTACCCTTAACATAGTTCTCGGGGAGATTAATCGTGACACAGTGTGTGTCAAGGCAGGTACAACAGAAACAGGAAGAAAGAGTGAGGAAAAAGTTGAGGTGAAAGAGTACAGCTGAGTCCCCCCCCCCCTGCCAGAGTCTTGTGGAGCTTTAGGTGTTTTTGCTCAATAAACACTCACAACACTGTCTGGGAAGTGAAACCACGATCCCACGACCGCGAGTCTGTTGCCTTAACCACTGGGCCATTGTGCCTCCACTGGAACATGTATAATCAACACAATAAAGCAAATTTTTGTCTCATTACTTAAATCAATCTTTTACATTTTTTGAAAAGGCTGCACTCTAGTTACTTTCTGTGGCATGTTGGAAGTGTCCTATGTGAACATACCTAAATACATGTAGTGCTCAAATCTAGTCTTTCTTTAGTATATGCTCCATGGTTGCAGTTCAAGAGGTTTCCAATTGGTGCGGGGGTTATATATATATATATATATGTATATGTATAGGTGCAAGTGTGGCTGTGTGCTAGGAATTTTGTTTCCCAACCACATGGTTCTAGGTTCAGTCTCACTACATAAAACCTTGGGTAAGTGTTTTGGGCCAACCAAAGCCTTGTGAGTAAATTTGGTAGAGGGAGACTGAAAGAAGCGTGTCATATATATATATATATATATATATATATATATAGATAGATATATATAGATAGATATATATTGTGTGCGCGTATATATATATATATATATATATATATATATATATATATAGATAGATATATATAGATAGATATATATTGTGTGCGCGTATATATATATATATATATATATATGATGTATGCATATAGAAAAATTTATGATAATGAAAATTGTTGGAACAAATAATTAATTGCTCGTATATCCTTCCTGATCAAGGGGTATCCATCAGTGGGTTATATCTCTATATTCTCTGTGGGGTCATAGGAAACAGGCCTGGGACATTTATGTGAATTAGTGGAGTAAGCAATCCAAGCCATAACAGACGATCAAATCAGGGGGTTACGAGTTCCGTTTGCTGGGGGTTTACTTGCAGCACTGACTGTTTGCCATCCAAACCATACACACCAACAGACTATATAAATTTATTTGGATATTTTTCTATAAAAGCAATATCTGACAAATAATTGATTAATATGTCAATATATCATTCTATGAACATCACTTTTCCATTTATATGATTCCATTTGGTTCTTCTTTTAAATTTTTATGGCATTTTCTTTACATTTTGTCTTTATGTTATTTCTTATAAAATCATTTGCTGATTCTTCTTCTTCTTCTTCTTCTTCTTCTTCTTCTTCTTCTTCTTTCACCTTTTCTTGTTGTTCTTCCTTTTCTTCACTCCTCTTCTTCTTCTTCTTCTTCTTCTTCTTCTTCTTCTTCTTCAACAAAATCTGGCATATTTGTCAAAAAAAAAATTCCTTTGCTTATGTATGTCTATTGATGTCAACCTATTTGTATACATACATGTGTGTTTATATATATGTGTTGTGTCTATGTATACACACACATGTGTGTATACATACATACACGCATGCATGCATGCATACGTGTATGTATATATATATTGTGTCTATGTATACACATACATGTGTATGTATATATATGTGTGTCTTTGCATATATGATTGTATATTCATTGTAAGTTCGTTATTTTCTGTTTACTTCATTATACAAGAAACAAAATTATTCATTTACAATTTATTTATTGAGTCAATATATGCACCCACTTCTATACATGTATATGTAGTATGTGTGTATACACTCCTTCAATATATTTATGTATACATGTTGTTTGTGTGTGTATGTATATATATATATGTATATATATATATATATATATATTATACAGTCATTTCAATAGGTAGTATATGTCTATTTCGATGTATATGCATTGTGTGTGTGTATATATATACATGTTAGTACCTTGGTGAATATATATATGTCACTTGTATAAGCATGTCTATATTGATATAAATGTATTTGGTGTATGTATATATGTGTCTACTTCAATAAATATGTAGAAATATATATGATGTGCATATATACATGTGTGTGTGTGTGTGTGTATATATATATATATATATATATATATATATATATATA
>NC_069002.1:23291296-23294087 GCF_001194135.2 Octopus bimaculoides
ATATATATATATATATATATATATATATATACACATGTTGTGTATGTATGTGTCTGTCGAGTGTGTAAATGTTTTGCTAAACAACCAGGGTATGTTTGTGTTTTGGGTGACAGAGTTGAAATAAACCATGTTGTGTGTGGAGTGGGAGAAGGAGGAATTTTAAAAATACTATGTTTTCACCAAATAAAATTCTCTGCTATTTCATCGTTTCAATATAACTTGAAAGAAATTCTCTTGTCTCCATATGGTTATTAACCATACTTTCATTGGAATTGCGTTCAATATTTTCTTGCTTTTTTTGTTCTATAATTCTATTCATTTGTTTATTTATTTATTTAACTATTTATTTATTTCTGCCAAATATTTCTTTCTTTCCTCTTTTTTTTTTTTTTTTTCCCACCTTTTCAAACTCTGCAACTTCATATAAAACTTCTTGGAAAAGTTAAAAAGCAACAGAAAATCAAAAAATAATAAGTAACTTATGCAAATTATCAGGAGCAATAATGAACAAAACATAAATTAAAAAATAAGAAACAAAAAACACAAATTAGCTGTAAATTGCCATTTGCCCTATTTGGTATAAAAGCTCCTTGCTGTGTCTTGATAATGGGGTAACGTTTCAAACCATTTATGTCACCTCTAATCTTTTGTAAAATACCATGTTCTCATTGGTTTGGTTACCATTTTTTTTGCAGAAAGCCTTATTTGAATGTATATATACACACATGTGTGTGTGAGTACTGTAATTCTAAGGTATCATGTAGTCTGACACTGTTTTAATATCCATTCTGAATGAGAAGTCTGTTAAAGGTGCACATGTCTGTGGAATTCTCACATTCTTGTGTGTGTATATGAATATATATACAAGCAGGCAGAGAGATTCTTTTATATATTTGTATATGGTTATTATTTCATATCTGACCAATGACTACTCAGAAACTGGGATGTGTCCAGTTACTCGTTTGATTAAGGAGTGACAGCTCAGACTGTTTGGCCATGTGGCTCAGTTTTCCAAGTTAGACTCTTTTCACTGTATCCTCTTCGCTGAAGATCTGGATGGGTTGATGGTTCATGCTGGTTGACCACATATCACATGGTCATGGCAGATGAGGAGGAATCTCACAGAGATGGGGACTGACTGAGACTCTAACTGACAGACAGGTCACCCAGGAATCTACCAACAAACGGCGAATGCAGCAATGTGCTGCAATGGCATATTCCCCTCACCTAACCTAAAATTCCTATATATATACATATATATATATAAGATGCTTATATACTTATATAAAAGGCATATGTATGTATATATATCATCATCATCATCGTTTAACGTCCGCTTTCCATGCTAGCATGGGTTGGACGATTTGACTGAGGACTGGCAAGCCAGAGAGCTGCACCAGGCTCCAATCTGATCTGGCAGAGTTTCTACAGCTGGATGCCCTTCCTAACGCCAACCACTCCGAGAGTGTAGTGGGTGCTTTTACATGCCACTGGCACATATATATATATATTTGTAATATAATATGTGGCAACCGAATAAATGTCACATTATATTACAAATAAATTCCTCTATTTACATAATATCGAGGTCTCTTTCATTCTTTTGTTGTCTTACCATTACTATTAATATATATATAAATATAAATATATAGATAAAACTTACTTGGAAAAGGATGCGTGGTGTTCGATCATATAATAATATAAATAATATATAAATATATGCATATATCCATACATATATATACATACCTACATCTGTATGTATACATACATGCATATATGGGTACAGGATATCAAAAAACTGTAAACACAATGAGAAACGAAAACATAGAAAAAGAAGATTTTTCGAACAATGAAAAAAAAACAAACAGAGAAATGAGACATGCAACATAAAGAGTATAACCCTTCGTCAGTTGTCCGTGTTCCATCTACTCCGCATTTTGAAGGCAAGGACAATATGTGACGTCGTTGGAACAGTCCTTACTGCAAAGCAAATTAAATAAAATTTGGGATTTTTTGCGGAGGGTGAAAGTGTTAAGTAAAAACAAACAGTGAGGGCTGTTGAGCCAAGACGATGAAAAAATTATTATGAACGCTAAGTAGACGAGCCATGACAAAAGAGACTGAAAAAAAGCATGTCTTTTCTTTAGGAAGGCAGTTTTTTTTTTGTTCAAAAAATGTTCATTTTCTATGTTTTCGTTTCTCATTGTGTTTAACATTTTTTTTGATGTCCTGTACCCATATATGCATGTATGTATATATATAGATGTAGGTATGTACATATATGTATGGATATATGCATATATTTATATATTATTTATATCATTATATGATCGAACACCACGCATCCTTTTCCAAGTAAGTTTTATCTTAATAATTACAATGCACATTCTTCTAATATCTCTCCTCTGTCTATCTCTCTCCCTCTCTTGTTCTTCATCATTTCTGTTTTTCTCTCCCACTCTTTCCCTATTCTTCTCTCTCTCTCACTCTTCTTCCTTGACCCTCTCATCGCTGACACGTGATGAAAGGGGATCTCTTTTTCTGTCCATTGCCTTCCTAAAGAAAAGACGTGCTTTCTTCTGTCTCTTCTCTCATGGCTCGTTTTCTATGTTTTCGTTTCTCATTGTGTTTAACATTTGTTTGATGTCCTGTACCCATATATGCATGTATGTATACATATAGATGTAGGTATGTATATATATGTATGGATATATGCATATCAGGATTGGCTGTGAGGCGCAGGAGTGGCTGTGTGGTAAGTAGCTTGCTTACCAACCACATAGTTCCG
>NC_069002.1:23295292-23299358 GCF_001194135.2 Octopus bimaculoides
GAATAATAATGTAGTCAGATTGTTGGATGGTTGTATATATTTTTATTACATTTTAGTGCTTCCGTTATCAGATTTATCAAAAAACTGGTTTATAGTAGGTTTGCTTTGCCTTTTTATATAAAATTGAAAGTGATGATGTTTTAGAAAGAAAGAGAGAGAGAGAGTGGGGAAAGAGATGAACAAATTAGAAAGGAAGGTGCAGAAGTGAGAGAGGAAGAGATAGTGGCAGATATTGAAGATAGAGAAGAGAAAGGAAAGTAGGAGTGTTTTGGTGGTTTGCAGAGGGAGGGAAAAGAAAGAAGAAAAATGTTTGTGAGGGAGGGGGAAGCATGGATTTTGTCTCAGTGTGGTTAAGCTTGCTTGATTCAATATGTTGTTTTTTTTTCTCTTTTAGTGACCTTTTGGGTGGGGAAGGAAAGGAATTTTTTGTATTCAAGTGGTCAAGGATTTTAATTGGAAGGCCATAAGTTGTATTTGATTTTCTCCAGTAAGAATTATAATTACATTTCAAGGTCTTGCTTTTATTTTTTAATTCTCATGTATTCATTATTATAAGGGAGAGGGTATGTTTGTATGGAGGTGGTCATTTTTTTTTTCTCTGGCTAAGTTTTTGAAAGAGTGATTTTAAAAGTATGATTTTAAACACAAATAGGTATGATTTTAAATGCAATCTGAAAAAAGTCTAAGTGTGGGAAAATGTTTCTCAGTTATAAATATGATCTGAATTTTTTTAAAAACATCATAAATATGATCATCATTCTTTGAATTTTCCTTATCCACATATTTATGATGTTAAAAAAAAAAGAAATTCAGATCATATTTATAATTCAGAAACACTTTCCCATGCTTCAACTTTTTTTTAGATTGTATTTAAAACTATACCTATTTGTATTTAAAACCATACTTTAAAATCACTCTTTCAAAGACATAACCATACACAGCTAAATCAAAAACAACATAAGAAAGCACTGGAAATGTAAATAAACATTTATATAATCATCCAACAATCTGACTACCTAATTTATTCTCAATATACAATATCTGTACGTCACTTCAAAAACCCTCTACACACACACACACACATATATATATGTGTGTGTGTGTGTGTGTGTGTGTGTAGAGGATTTTTGAAGTGATGTACAGATATTGTATATTGAGAATAAGTTATATAAAGTTTAATCTTTCATTCATAATAATGTTTTCATTCATATTTTTATTTCTATTCCTATTCTTTACGGAATATTTTCACTAGACTTCTTTTAAATAAACGTTTTTAGTCTTAAATAATCTAGCTTAAACTATTGCATCGTTTAAATATGTGCTAATACTATATTTATTATTTTAACCTTAAACTTTGTTCAAATTGTATTTTAAACGTAAAAATTTGTTAAGTTGGTTTTTGCAAATAATATATCTGTTAGCTTATATTATAATGGATGTAGGGTTGATTATGGAATGTTTATTATTTTGATATTTTTGATAATATTTTTCTATCTTTATATAATAAGTATTTTATATACATTCATTTGTTATTTATTGTTGGTTGATATATACATTCATTTATTATTATTATTGTTGTATTTTGACCTGAAGATTAGCTATATTTTTGAATAGAATTGATTTCTGATATTTTTAATTGATTTTAATCGATTTAAATTTTCTTTCTATTTGAAAATTAGTTATGAAACACGTGTAGTCATTTTATTGTCTTTATCTTATGATATTTACTTTGTATTATATTATACTTATTTATTGTACTTTTAATTATTAATTTTTCTATATGTGACCGTGGATTTTCATCGATGAGTTCATGAACCCTGGTTCTTTTCCCTAAAACTATATATATATATATATATATATATATATATATATATATAAAATCATCATCATCATCACTGTTTAATGTCCATTTTCCATGCTGGCATGGGTTGGACACTTTGACAGAAGCTGTCCAGACTCTAATTGTCTGTTGTGGTATGGTTTCTTTGGCTCTTCCAAATGCCAACCACTTTACAAAGTGTGCTGGGTGTTTTTTATGTGCCACCATCAGTTATGCAGCATCAGCATGAGTGCATCTTATGTGGCACCGACACCTGCAAAGGACATTCCTGTATGCATAGATGACCATGATATTACTTAGCTTGACACATCTTCTCAAGTACAGCAAATTACCACAAGTCTCAAGTCCTTGTCATTTCCTCAATATATGAAGACATGTTGGCAAAATGCTGCTCCTCAAAATGGAAACCTTACCTGTCAATGTGGTTTTGTAGCATGAAGCAAAGCAAGCCTAGCTGTTCACTCAAGAAAACACATAGTAAATGATCCACAAGCACTCGAGCAAACTGAGTCCTCAACTTGTTCCTTTTGTTAAAAGGTTTGCAAGGCACCAGCAGGCCTCAAAAGACACATTTGTGTCCATAGAACACAACACTTTATTTTACTGAACTCATATTTGTTGTTCACGATGAGAGAGTTATATATATATATATATATATATATATATATATAGGTGAAGGTGAGTGGCTTAGTGGTTAGGGCATTTGACTCACAATCATAAGGTCATGAGTTCAATTCCCAGTGATGCGTTATGTTCTTGAGCAAGACACTTTATTTTATGTTGCTCCACTCCACTAAACTGGCAAAAATGAGTAGTACCAGAATTTCAAAGGGCCAGCTTTGTCACACCGATGAATCTCACTGAGAACTACATTAAAGGTATGTGTCTGTGGAGTACTCAGCCACTTGCACATTAATTTCATGAGCAAGCTGTTTCATTGATCATATCAGCAATATATATATAAAGTAAAGACTATTTTCCAACATAATGTGGCTGTTCTGGATGGGAAATGTTGTTTCCAGTTGACTATAGGACACAGTATCTGTGTCCTTATATTTTCAGACAGGGAAATATAAGGACACAGATATTGTGTCATATAACCAGCTGGAAATGACATTTCTTGGGGTTAAACAACAGTAACAATCATCCCATCCAGGACAACCACATTATGTTGGCAAATAGCCTTCACTTTAAAGAACTGTTACTGAATGTCTCTCTTTGAGAGATTTAGAAATAATAATATTATACATATGTGTGTGTGTGTGTGTGTGTATATATATATATATATATATATATATATATACATATGTGTGTGTGTATGTATGTATGTATATATGTAGTAGGAATAGAAAGTTCTTGTTACAGTACTCTGTTTGAAAAGATGAATTTTTCTTCTGCTATAAGGTTTAGATGTTTACAAACCTAGGTGCAGGCATTGTTGTGTGGTAAGAAGTTTGCTTTGCGACCACATAGGTCTGGGTTCAGTCCCACTACATGGTGTCTTGGGCAAGTGCCTTCTACTAAAGCTTTGGGCTGATCAGAGCTTTGTGAATGGATTTGGTAGATGAAAACTGAAAGAAACCAATCATTTGTGTGTGTGTGTGTGTGTGTGTTTGTCCCCCATGACCACTTGACAACTGGTGTTGGTGTGTTTATATCCCTGCGACTTAGTGGTTCAGCAAAATAAGTGTGAGGCATTAAAGAAAATGTAAGTGCTAGGATTGATGCATTCGACTTAGATTCTCCAAGACAATGTCCCAGCATGGTCACACTCTAATGACTGAAATAAATATAAGATTAAAAAGATGTATCTCTGTATATGCATGGTGTATCTGTGTGTGTGTATTCAGTTAAAAAGAAATATAGATGGCATTGTGACCCACGCTTAGGCAATCCATTTGTAAACAAACACACCTTATTTTCCTTTTCAAGAAGTTCTTTTTTTCGAAATACACACCCTAGTTTTTTGTTTTCACTCCTATTTTAATTTTTTCAATTAGCTTTTGGCTTATCCGAATTTATATTCACCCCTTTAAATTATGTATATGTATGTATGTGCGTGTGTATCAAAATGAAAATCTCGTGAAGAGGAGACTCTTTTACACAGGGAGCAGTGCAGAATTCTGTTTATTTGAATATGTTTTTCATAAGCAATACTATGCTGATGAGCGGAGTCTAGATTCATTCTAGTAATTGCGAAATCGGTCGAAACATAGTTGAGTTATT